>NC_135426.1:19597500-19602500 GCF_051991245.1 Festucalex cinctus
TTTCGACAAAAAAACGACCATGTATAGTAAGGCTTTTTTTTCCGACAAAAAAAACCCGACCATGTATAGTAAGGCTTTTTTTTTCGACAAAAAACGACCATGTATAGTAAGGCTTTTTTTTTTCCGACAAAAAAACGACCATGTATAGTAAGGCTTTTTTTTTCCGACAAAAAAACGACCATGTATAGTAAGGCTTTTTTTCCGACAAAAAACGACCATGTATAGTAAGGCTTTTTTTTTCGACAAAAAAACGACCATGTATAGTAAGGCTTTTTTTTTCCGACAATAAAACGACCATGTATAGTAAGGCTTTTTATTTCCGACAAAAAAACGACCATGTATAGTAAGGCTTTTTTTTCCGACCAAAAAACAGCCATGTATAGTAAGGCTTTTTTTTTTCCGACAAAAAAACGACCATGTATAGTAAGGCTTTTTTTTTCCGACAAAAAAACGACCATATATAGTAAGGCCTTTTTTTTTTTTTTTTTTTTTTTTTTTTTTTTTTTTTTTTTTTAAATTCCTAGTCATACTTACCGAACTCATTGCCCCTCCTTCCAGGAAACAGGTTAACAGCCCCGTGGTCTAGTGGTAGAGTGTCTACCCTCAGACACTGAGGTTGTGGGTTCGATCCCAGGCTGAGTCAAACCAAATGACCATGTATAGTAAGGCTTTTTATTTCCGACAAAAAAACGACCATGTATAGTAAGGCTTTTTTTTTCCGACAAAAAAACGACCATGTATAGTAAGGCTTTTTTTTTCGACAAAAAAACGCCCATGTATAGTAAGGCTTTTTTTTCCGACAAAAAAAAATGACCATGTATAGTAAGGCTTTTTTTTTCCGACAATAAAACGACCATGTATAGTAAGGCTTTTTATTTCCGACAAAAAAACGACCATGTATAGTAAGGCTTTTTTTTTCCGACAAAAAAACGACCATGTATAGTAAGGCTTTTTTTTCCGACAAAAAAAACGACCATGTATAGTAAGGCTTTTTTTTTCCGACAAAAAACGACCATGTATAGTAAGACTTTTTTTTCCGACAAAAAAACGACCATGTATAGTAAGGCTTTTTTTTCCGACAAAAAAAACGACTATGTATCGTAAGGCTTTTTTTTTCGACAAAAAAACGACCATGTATAGTAAGGCTTTTTTTTTCGACAAAAAAACGCCCATGTATAGTAAGGCTTTTTTTTCCGACAAAAAAAAACCGACCATGTATAGTAAGGCTTTTTTTTCCGACAAAAAAAAAACGACCATGTATAGTAAGGCTTTTTTTTTCCGACAAAAAACGACCATGTATAGTAAGGCTTTTTTTTTCGACAAAAAAACGCCCATGTATAGTAAGGCTTTTTTTTCCGACAAAAAAAAAATGACCATGTATAGTAAGGCTTTTTTTTTCCGACAATAAAACGACCATGTATAGAAAGGCTTTTTATTTCCGACAAAAAAACGACCATGTATAGTAAGGCTTTTTTTTCCGACCAAAAAACAGCCATGTATAGTAAGGCTTTTTTTTCCAACAAAAAAACGACCATGTATAGTAAGGCTTTTTTTTTCCGACAAAAAAACGACCATGTATAGTAAGGCTTTTTTTTTCCGACAAAAAAACGACCATGTATAGTAAGGCTTTTTATTTCCGACAAAAAAACGACCATGTATAGTAAGGCTTTTTTTTCCGACCAAAAAACAGCCATGTATAGTAAGGCTTTTTTTTTCCGACAAAAAAACGACCATGTATAGTAAGGCTTTTTTTTCCGACAAAAAAAACGACCATGTATAGTAAGGCTTTTTTTTTTCGACAAAAAACGACCATGTATAGTAAGGCTTTTTTTTCCGACAAAAAAACGACCATGTATAGTAAGGCTTTTTTTTTCCGACAAAAAACGACCATGTATAGTAAGGCTTTTTTTTCCGACAAAAAAACGACCATGTATAGTAAGGCTTTTTTTTCCGACAAAAAAAACGACTATGTATCGTAAGGCTTTTTTTTCGACAAAAAAACGACCATGTATAGTAAGGCTTTTTTTTTCGACAAAAAAACGCCCATGTATAGTAAGGCTTTTTTTTCCGACAAAAAAAAAACGACCATGTATAGTAAGGCTTTTTTTTCAACAAAAAAACGACCATGTATAATAAGGCTTTTTTTTTCGACAAAAAAAACGACCATGTATAGTAAGGCTTTTTTTCTGACAAAAAACGACCATGTATAGTAAGGCTTTTTTTTTCGACAAAAAAAACGACCATGTATAGTAAGGCTTTTTTTTTTCCGACAAAAAAACGACCATGTATAGTAAGGCTTTTTTTTCCGACAAAAAAAACGACCATGTATAGTAAGGCTTTTTTTTTTCCGACAAAAAATGACCATGTATAGTAAGGCTTTTTTTTCCGACAAAAAAACGACCATGTATAGTAAGGCTTTTTTTTCGACAAAAAAACGCCCATGTATAGTAAGGCTTTTTTTCCGACAAAAAACGACCATGTATAGTAAGGCTTTTTTTTTCGACAAAAAAACGACCATGTATAGTAAGGCTTTTTTTTTCGACAAAAAACGACCATGTATAGTAAGGCCTTTTTTTTTTCCGACAAAAAAACGACCATGTATAGTAAGGCTTTTTTTTTCGACAAAAAAACGACCATGTATAGTAAGGCTTTTTTTCCGACAAAAAACGACCATGTATAGTAAGGCTTTTTTTTTCGACAAAAAAACGACCATGTATAGTAAGGCTTTTTTTTCCGACAAAAAAAAAACGACCATGTATAGTAAGGCTTTTTTTTTCCGACAAAAAAACGACCATGTATAGTAAGGCTTTTTTTTCCGACAAAAAAAAAACGACCATGTATAGTAAGGCTTTTTTTTTCCGACAAAAAAACGACCATGTATAGTAAGGCTTTTTTTTCCGACAAAAAAAACGACCATGTATCGTAAGGCTTTTTTTTTCGACAAAAAAAACGACCATGTATAGTAAGGCTTTTTTTCTGACAAAAAACGACCATGTATAGTAAGGCTTTTTTTTTTCGACAAAAAAACGACCATGTATAGTAAGGCTTTTTTTTCCGACAAAAAAAAACGACCATGTATAGTAAGGCTTTTTTTTTTCGACAAAAAACGACCATGTATAGTAAGGCTTTTTTTTTTCCGACAAAAAAACGACCATGTATAATAAGGCTTTTTTTTTCGACAAAAAAACGACCATGTATAGTAAGGCTTTTTTTTACGACCAAAAAACAGCCATGTACAGTAAGGCTTTTTTTTTCCGAAAAAAAAACGACCATGTATAGTAAGGCTTTTTTTTTCCGACAAAAAAACGACCATGTATAGTAAGGCCTTTTTTTTTTTTTTTTTTTTTTTTTTTTTTTTAAATTCCTAGTCATACTTACCGAACTCATTGCCCCTCCTTCCAGTAAACAGGTTAACAGCCCCGTGGTCTAGTGGTAGAGTGTCTACCCTCAGACACTGAGGTTGTGGGTTCGATCCCAGGCTGAGTCAAACCAAATGACCATGTATAGTAAGGCTTTTTATTTCCGACAAAAAAACGACCATGTATAGTAAGGCTTTTTTTTCCGACAAAAAAAAAACCGACCATGTATAGTAAGGCTTTTTTTTCCGACAAAAAAAAAACGACCATGTATAGTAAGGCTTTTTTTTTCCGACAAAAAAACGACCATGTATAGTAAGGCTTTTTTTTTCGACAAAAAAACGCCCATGTATAGTAAGGCTTTTTTTTCCGACAAAAAAAAAACGACCATGTATAGTAAGGCTTTTTTTTTCCGACAATAAAACGACCATGTATAGTAAGGCTTTTTATTTCCGACAAAAAAACGACCATGTATAGTAAGGCTTTTTTTTCCGACCAAAAAACAGCCATGTATAGTAAGGCTTTTTTTTTCCGACAAAAAAACGACCATGTATAGTAAGGCTTTTTTTTTCCGACAAAAAAACGACCATGTATAGTAAGGCTTTTTATTTCCGACAAAAAAACGACCATGTATAGTAAGGCTTTTTTTTCCGACCAAAAAACGACTATGTATCGTAAGGCTTTTTTTTCGACAAAAAAACGACCATGTATAGTAAGGCTTTTTTTTTCGACAAAAAAACGCCCATGTATAGTAAGGCTTTTTTTTCCGACAAAAAAAAAAACGACCATGTATAGTAAGGCTTTTTTTTCAACAAAAAAACGACCATGTATAATAAGGCTTTTTTTTTCGACAAAAAAAACGACCATGTATAGTAAGGCTTTTTTTCTGACAAAAAACGACCATGTATAGTAAGGCTTTTTTTTTCGACAAAAAAAACGACCATGTATAGTAAGGCTTTTTTTTTTCCGACAAAAAAACGACCATGTATAGTAAGGCTTTTTTTTCTGACAAAAAAAACGACCATGTATAGTAAGGCTTTTTTTTTTCCGACAAAAAACGACCATGTATAGTAAGGCTTTTTTTTTCCGACAAAAAAACGACCATGTATAGTAAGGCTTTTTTTTCGACAAAAAAACGCCCATGTATAGTAAGGCTTTTTTTCCGACAAAAAACGACCATGTATAGTAAGGCTTTTTTTTTCGACAAAAAAACGACCATGTATAGTAAGGCTTTTTTTTCCGACAAAAAAAAAACGACCATGTATAGTAAGGCTTTTTTTTTCCGACAAAAAAACGACCATGTATAGTAAGGCTTTTTTTTTCGACAAAAAAAACGACCATGTATAGTAAGGCTTTTTTTCTGACAAAAAACGACCATGTATAGTAAGGCTTTTTTTTTCGACAAAAAAACGACCATGTATAGTAAGGCTTTTTTTTCCGACAAAAAAAAACGACCATGTATAGTAAGGCTTTTTTTTTTCGACAAAAAACGACCATGTATAGTAAGGCTTTTTTTTTTCCGACAAAAAAACGACCATGTATAGTAAGGCTTTTTTTTTCGACAAAAAAACGACCATGTATAGTAAGGCTTTTTTTTTCGACAAAAAAACGACCATGTATAGTAAGGCTTTTTTTTTCCGACAA
>NC_135426.1:21107500-21330026 GCF_051991245.1 Festucalex cinctus
AAGGGACTACCGAGACTTTTTTTTTCTTCTTTTTTTTTTTTGTTTTAGTGCATCAAGCCAACGGGGCTCCGCCATAAGCAATATGTCTTATTTTGAGATCAGAGAAAATGATGAAAGAGAATATAGGCCCAGTAGCTAGCTAGCTAGCTAGCTATCTATCTATCCATCTCGCTATCTATCCATCTATCTACGTTCTAGCTAGCTATCTCGCTATCTAGCCATCTATCTCGCTACGTTCTAGCTATCTATCTATCTTGCTATCTATCTATCCATCTATCTATCCATCTCGCTATCTATACATCTATCTACGTTCTATCTATCTCTCTTGCTTCTAGCTATCTATCTCGCTATCTAGCCATCTATCTCGCGATCTCGCTATTTTCTATCTATCTATCTATCTATCTAAATATCTATCTTGCTAGCTATATATCTCGCTATCTATCTATCTATCTATCTATCTATCTATCTTGCTAGCTCGCTATCTATCTTGCTAGCTAGCTATCTGCGTTCTATCTCGCTATCTACGTTCTATCTCGCTATCTATCTATCTATGAAATTCCCTGGGATTGTACGTTATGTTCCATTAACTGGTCAGCCTTGACGAGAAGTGCACAGCGTGGGCTGCCAGGTTAGTTCACTGTGTTCACTATAATGCCTCCCTGACTCACCCTCGCATTGTGCCGGCTCATGTTGGGTGATGAGATGCGCTTGAGCGTGAGCATCGGGAGGCCCGTGGCTGCAAACGCAGCGCTGCCAGGTCAGGCAACTCCCCGGTGATACTCTCGGACCGACATAGGGCACAGAAGAAGCAAGGGCACGGCTGGAACTAATACAGCAAGGAATCTTGCAGGTCTTACTTAATGAAATAAAAAAAAAATCTTTTTGGAAATAATGGGGGTCAAACTGGGGCTGTAAAACCTTTATTTTTATTTATTCTCATAAGTGTGCAGTCTATTCTAACTTCCATACTGTGTAACGATATGTTTCCTATGCACATTCACTTCTTTATTGAAAAATAAAATCAGATTTTTATTTTAAAAACTGCTCAGAAAAAAAAGCCCAAACAACAACAAATATGTGTTGACAATATCGTGCAAACTATATTTGTGTTTATTTCTTCTGACAATTTAGTCAATAACATCAGGTTCACATGTAAATGTGAATTTTCAAGCCAGTGGATAGAAAAATTGTCTGACTGTAAATGGGGCGGGTAATATGCAAAGTTCCCTGTCGCTGGCGGCAGTCGGAGATTGCGACGTCGTTAAAAAGCGACATGCGGAGTTGGGAGGACTCCTATTCATGCGAACAAAAATCACACCTGAGAAAAATATGTGCCAATGTGTGTGTATATTCCTCGCCTGGCCTAAAGCTTCTCCTCTGGATGTGGAAGCAAAACGAGGTAATTATTCATTACTGTCACTTTAAGAGGACGTGGGATCTAATTGATGCTTTACAGCGCGGTTGGAAAAAAAAGTGGAGGAAAGCACAAATTGGGGAACGAGGCATATCCTCAAGCTTTGTGGAACAACCCCAAAAATGGCATACTAAATATAACATCATACCCAAAAGTTTGGCTTACAACTCCTTGTGTTCCCACACGTCTTCTTAGCATCTTGTACATTGTGAATATTGAAAATATCATGCATTTGTTTATACCAATTGGAGGTGTTACCAATATGAGAACCAGAGAGCTGTATCATGGTGGAAAAACAAGCAATTGTGAATCTGAGTGCATTTTTTTTTTTTTAATATATATAATTTCCTACATAGATATAAGAGCAGATTCTGCATATCCTGCTTTTTATGGAAATTAGGTCAATTTATATAACATTAATCCAAATGTTTTGTCATTTCATTTGTATTGTGATTATTTAAAATTGTGGCTAACCAAAGTGAAAAATCATAATTTCAGATTATTAAAGTCACACAAAACAGCAAATTTGAAAGCGTCATAAACTGCATATCTTTACGGAACAAGCCGAAAAGTGGGACAATTAATATAACATCACGCCCAAAAGTTTGGCTCCTAGCAACTCATGTTGCTGCATGCCTTTTTAGCGTCTTATCTGCCTCATGAATTTTGGGGATTATTATTATTATTTTTTAATTCAGCACCACCTACAGGCGATCATTTTAATAACCTTGCAGAGGAAGGCCATCTGAGGTGATATGGGATTTAAAAAAATAAAAAATAGATGCAGTATTTGAGATGGCACAATTCGAATCGAACGGTTCTGCTAATCCCATCTATATTTATCCATGTAGATAATCCTTTTTTTTTTTTTTCCCCCTCATAAGAGCCTACTGAAAATAGGGCTTCGAATCCCCTTCTCCCCCTCCATTTCCATTCAAAGTGGGAGAGCCGGAGAAGAAATTGTGCCACGTCTCATGCGCGTGCAGTTGAGAGTGTGTGAGTCACAGTAGCTCCTGGATCAAGCTTGGGCTTTAGAGGGATTTGTCGGCAAAAGCCACTCTTACTCGAACGTCGGGCTCACGTGCTTGAAAAGGTGGAATGCTTAAGTTGCTTATTTTGTGCTCATGTCTGCACTACACGTGAATGGCCACAGTGGTGTCCAATTAGCTAAACAATGGCAGACCCAATTTCTGGTATCTCCGTCGATTTTTCAGTCAGTGATGGCGTTGAATTATTTTGAAAAAGAATATAATTTTGTTGACTTGCATCATGAACACATCGAATTGGAAATGATAGCTATATTTCTATGCAGTAAATGTGCTTTCCAATTTTAACCCTTGACACTATTGTAATTAGAACACAAACAGTATACAGTAGTAAAAATGTATACACACAATAAAAGAATAGGCATATATTCTTTATCTTCTACATAAAACTACAAATTATTACTGCAGCCGAGTTTTGACGATCTTCATGTAATACCATCAAATCGAAGTGAATTATACCAGAAGGAGGTGCATTGAATTAAATCATGAAATGATTCCATCTTCTGATTCTACTATGGATGTAAATGATTTGCATCACTTCCTCTTTGAGTCTCGTCACAGGAGAAAGTCCCCGCAGCAACAAGGAGCATGACAGTCAGACGGATGAAAAGAGGCTGCACAGTTTGAGGCTTAGCGCAATAAACATTTGCTAATTAGCACAACGGAACAGGCTAAGGGATTTAGCATGTTGATATTCTCTAAAGACTCAACTATTCCTAATATGCCCCTTTTAAATGTGTAAAAAGCAGTGATCTAATCTAATGTTAACTGGTGAGGAAAGTCAAATGTATGCTTGACTGCTACTTTAAGACTACCTGAAGCTACTTTTCATGACCACACGCCGTCTAAACATCGCAACTGGCTCTGAGCTGTCTTTTGATACGAGCGAGAGCGAAAAGCAAACAAAGCAACTCGCGACTTCTAAGCTTTCAAAACTAACACCACTTGACAGCCGATTACGCAAATAGCGCCCTGTCCAATTACCCTTGCAAAGATTAACAGTTCATTTACATGTCGAGAGTCGATCATTGCGATCAATCTATCCTCGATGAGCTCCAGTGCATACACGGACACTTCATTTCAATCTGCAGTTTGGCACCGTGGCTGTTTGTCACAATGTGTCGCTTGCTACTACACTGGAGACGGATTTATTGACCTCCCTGTTGGAAAATGTGTGCCGTAATTCCCACTTTTTTTTTTTTTTTTTTCTTTTTTTTTTTACATTTCATTGTCACCAAGGAGATGCACAGAAAAGACTTATACGACCTTGGAGCGATAGCGGAGTGGCTGCACAAAGATAGGTAGAACAGACGTAACATAGTAGATAGAGTGCAATAGACAGATAGATACTGTTGATAATAAAATGGTGTATACGGTGTATGTGTTATGGTTTGGGGGTGGAGTGAGAGATGTGGACCAAAGTTGAGGAGACTGATCAGACAGGAAATTACATTATTATTATTATTATTATTATTATTACTGTTATTATTATTATTATTATTATTATTATTATTATTATCATATCTTTTGAACTAGCTGAAAATGAATTCATTCTCAGAAGCTTCTGGATTTCAAGCTGCACAAAAATAAGAGAAAAAAAATAAAAAGCTGAAGGGAAATATCGCAGCCTTGAAGTGACATTTGTGTATGATTCATATTCACTATCTGTCTGAGTCATACACACAGCATAGCAAAAAGAGACACTTTTATGGAGTAAATCTGCTCCTTTCCAAAGACATTTTGTTACACAAAATATACTGTTTGCACCTTTGGAAGGTTCTTGCCTACTTGTCACTACGTCGTTTTGCATGAATGTGTTTGATGAATAAATAAGTACATTTAATGTTATTGAATCATTGCATTAATTTAACAGTGTATGCATTTTATTC
This sequence comes from Festucalex cinctus, assembly GCF_051991245.1. Classification (NCBI taxonomy): domain Eukaryota; kingdom Metazoa; phylum Chordata; class Actinopteri; order Syngnathiformes; family Syngnathidae; genus Festucalex; species Festucalex cinctus. Next base: position 21,111,850 of record NC_135426.1, read on the forward strand.
TGCAGTGGGTTTTTCTGTCAAACGGTTAATCCGGTTAGTAACATTACAGAGTTTCTGTATCCACCAGCTGAGAAATCCTCCAGTCATTTAGGCTGACTGAGGGGAAAAAAAAGGCGAGACAGAGAGCTTAAGTTGACTTAGATCAACTGCCACATAGGATTTCACAGTGCACTAAGATTCGTCTTGCTTACTGCAATTATTTTACTCAAGGAAGCTTCATCGCAATGGTGGCTGGTGGAGTTTTCTCCGGGGGCGGAAGGTGGGATCTTTTTTGTGGATGTCAAACTTTTAATCGTCAGACCGGAAGTACATTGTACTAATCCTTCCCATCTAAAAAATTTGTTTTTTTCTTCAAAGAAAGTGATGTGGTGACCGCCATGCACGGTGGGGGAACCATGAGAATGCTAATTCGAGACCGTTGTTCACCGTTAAAACCAACCAAACCAAACAACAGCTCATGCAACCGATTGGTCGTTCAACAGCGACTTTCCACACAAGTCCTGATCAGTCTCACTGGATGAACACACAGCAGAGACCCCCAGGGGACGCGTTCATAAGCCTTTTCCAATGTTCTTTGTACAAACATGTGAAACATTATCCAAGTCCTGTCTGTGCCTAATACGCACCAAAAAACATGCAAATCCCATTATGCCTTATGTACAAACCAGCTGCTAAAGGTATTGTTTGCTCACCTTCCGCGGCAGAATGGGAAACAGGGATTAAACATTCCCACACTCAGCTTTAGGCCCGCCAAGAGCAGGAAACTTTCATAAATCCACCCATCTTGTAACCTGACAGTCACTAATTGTTTACATGGCTCATACTTCATCTGTGAATTTTCTACATGAGTTTCCTTTCAAATTAAAATAACAAGACAATAATGCCATCCCAAAATACAAGGACAAAGCAATAGCACTGAACCTTCAAAGGGTATCAAGGTATAACGCCAACCCTGACCTCAACCCTACTGAGAATCTGACAATGACAATGAATCAACGCAGACAGAGGGGAGACAAGAGACTAAATACACACACACTAATTGACACAACGAGACACAGCTTGGCAAGGCACAAGTGGCAGAGGGTGCTGATTGGTTGACACATTAGGAAGGGCAGGCCAAAACACAGTTGGACATAATGCTTGACAAGACTCGAGAGGCACACAAGGACAACAAAACAAAACACAGATCATGGATGAAACTTAAAGAAACATGAGGACAAAACCCAAACTAAACCCGAACCATGACAAAAGTAAAACAAAAAAACAACCAAAACACAACCTGAACCATGACAATTTTATTTAAGTGTGGTCCTGGAACAAATTAAACTCTTAAGTCAAGGTACTACGGCAGGCAATTTTCTAGTTTGACAGGCGCTGTGCTCAAGATGTTCCAATACCTCTGCTGTCACATTTCTATTTCGAGCTCCATTATTTCGCCACTGTAATTAAGGTTGATGAAAATGAGTCGACGCGGGGCTGATAAGAGACACGCGGCGGTGTGTGGGTGCACAGATGGACGCATCACACCAGCCGGTCCCCAGCGGATACATAATCTCAACGTCGGAGAGACAATGTGTCCGTCTGTGGCGACGCGTGGAGTCAGGGTTTGTCAAGTCAACTCCCCGGCACCGTCTCTTATCTTCTCGCCGCACTCGTGCAGCAGCGCCACTCCGCAGCCTTCAGACACCAAGGTCATCCATCTCCACCCCCCCGCCACAACCGCGACGATTTCCTTCTCTCTCTTCTCGTCTCTCTATGTTCGCCCCATGAGAATAGTGTTAACTCAACAAGCTGCCGGATGGCAAGAGATAAACATACGTTGGTAGACGTCACAAATACATATATATCTCAAAAAGCTACGGACTTGAATGTTTAACTTACTAGTCTCTGAATAACAACACATTTTACTGATGCCACCATTCCTCGTACACTTGCTACAAACAGCGATAGCAATCAGTCACAGCTCTATCACTAGGCTCAGTAACAAAAGATAAGATACTGTCTGCACTTTGATGTTCCACTCAAACCCACCAAAATGATTGTAAAAAAATAATAAATAAAACCAGCAAGTCTGTTGAATAATCTTGAAATGGAAATGATCCAATGGATGTCAATCACGTGTTGTTGTTTTTTTATGGTTGTTTTTTTTTTTTTACTGTGACTCTTCCTCCCTCTGCTTTCTGAAAAGAGACAACTTCCTCTCTTCGGAGATTTCAGAAGCGGTTGCCGCTTGACTTTGAGCTTAAATCCTCCTGACAGAGTCTCGGATAAAGCGCCGTGACTGTGTGAGGTTGGAAGCACAAATGGGGGAGCAGATGATATCACCCAGACTTGCAAATATGTGAGAGTGCGTTCTGTAATGCATGTTTAGCGTGCCTACTGTTACATTGCAATGAAATAGGCTTTATGCAAATTCAATTTTTGAGGTAGAATATGAATGTATTACTGAGAATTAGCATGCAAGTGGGCCCCTACTGACCCGTCTTCTATGCATTCACAATTACCTTGGAGTGATTTGTCTAAGTGCTTATTTCGGCATATTTGCTGCGTTAAACGGAGACGACTAAAAGTGAATAAATCATATTGAAAGTGTTGCCGTTGCAGGTATGACAACAGTTAACATTCATCACTTCACTTTGGAATGGACTCCATCTTTTTGCCCCGTGTCTCTTTAATCCAACACTCACAATTTAAGCCGTAATTACTTTCACTTCTATCCCTCTTGCGTCCCCGCCGCCGTTTCTCCTCTCACTCCTATTAGCGTTGTGATAAGATCGCGGAAATATTCCTGTCGTCTTTCTGCGGATGGCCAAGAGCGGCAGAGATGGGAGCACTTAAGCCCCGAATGGACCAGCATCCTCTCAGTACCTGCTACTCTGAGTATTTCTCAGTTTGCAGACTAAGGTCATTCATTTAAGGGTTTAGAATTAAGTTTTAGGGCTAAAGATGTGAAAAAACGATTTGCGGTTTTAAGTGGGCTGCTCGAGATTGACCTCACATTGCTTTGTCTGATAACTTCAACAGGTCATTTTGGGATCAAATTGTGGCATTTCCTGTAGGTAGCCATTTAGGAATCAGAGGAAAATGTGGATTTACTGCATCAATATCACATGAAGCACATCACAAATGGTGGATCTTATTGAAATGTTATTTGTTTATTCCAATTAAATAAAAAGATGAAAATGCAATTTCATGAAAAGTTTCACGAGAATGTCCAGAGTTATGGGATATGGACAAAGGTTCAGTACTAACCAAGCAATTATGGGACAATTGGAAGAAAAACATCCCAAGAAAGCATTTTGTTTGTTTTGATCCTCGACCACTGCATGCATCCATCATTGGGTGTTCTGTCTCAGTGAACAAATCTTAATTGTGTTTGTATGAAAATAAAATAAAATAAAACAGCAAATATGCTCCCACATACAAACATCCAAAATCTTGTCGAAACCCTTCCTCAAAGAGTAAAAGCTGTTCTAAACACAAATGAGGAGACCTACTCCAAGTAGTGAACATCACACCAAAGCTAAAGATGACAAGTGAGAGTTTGAACATGTCGAGGCGGGGATTATAATGGAATTATACAAAGCTTCGCAGCACTCGGCTTTGGTGAAGTGAGGGGAGTCTGAACTAAGAGAAGATGAGCTCCTTGACCGCGCAAGAGCACTTTTGAAACTACACGAGCGGAAACATGCTGAATCAACAGACTGGAGAAACAACAGATTGTTGGATAGATGACTTCTTCTGGAGTAATTCTCATCGGAAGACCTGAACATGGATTCATGTAAATGTCGCTATTAGATCTTGTAGTTTTAGGGCCTGTTACACAAAATACCTTGTTTACTGAATTCTGTGCCAATGCTCACAACAGTTGTTGGTATTTTCCGATGTTGACAGTAATGTAGAAAATCTTACCACAATACTAAAACTCTGGGCGGCAGTTGTTCATTGCGTAATAAGTTGAATCTTTCGGGTGATATGGTACCTTGGCCAAAAACCGCAAGCAGCACAGATGGGCTCCAAACGGAAATCTCTTCAGTATGCTCCGCTGCGACTCTGAGGTCTCCTACCAGTGGGATCGGGTTCTAAAGGGACCCATCCAGCTGGTATAACATAAGGCTACCCGCCTCAACTGACTCTTCAAAGTGCAAATGATTTCTTCACATCTTAAACCCTTGAAATAACCACAGTTCATGAATGGATCCACACAGGGCAAATGAAGTGAAGTAGTCTACAAACAAAGTATTTGGAGTAACTGGCAAATCAAGTGGACTGTGTTGGTGACACATTCTTAGGTCTGTGTGGCATGATGATGCCATTTTATTTGGACAGATGATTATATACAGCCTTTCCATCTGATTCTTGGTTTCCCTTATTTGAGTTCTCTGTATTTACATCTGTGTCACTTCTCTTCCTACATGCTGTCCTTCAGTTCTCCGCATAAGACCTCCAAACCACCGCAGTCTTTGCTTCTTGTACGTTCTTTGAATCTTACCTTCACCGACCAGCTTTCTTAGTCATACTTTGTGACATTCTCATCTCCGGAACATCAAGCTTCTTTTCTTTTACTTTCTCGAGTAGTGCTGCTTTTCAAATTATGTGAACCGTAAGACAGGGGACAAACTTAAACGTATTGACTCATTTTCAATAGTTACCACAGAGTAATGGTAATTGAATGGTGATTAAGATCAAATACAAGTGGCACTCCCTTGGTGTGACCAAGGTCGGTAACACTAGCGTGGAAAAAGTTGGAGTCTGGAGCCCCGCACTTTAGATTCCATGCGTAAAGTATCTAGAGCTGCAGTTATTAATGGCTAAGAGCTTTGAGTATCTCTCAGCTGCAGCTCTGCCTTTCACTTCTCTCACCGCCTTCCTCTGGCTAATGCTTCCTGTTCTGCCTTTGAATCAGTCAAACAGCTTTTTTGGTGGGGGCTGGCATGCACCAGCGTCACTCGCTCAGCAACTTGGCATCAGCCCTGGAAAGATTAAGAAAATCCTCTCTCCCTGTCGAAAAAAATAAAAAATGCCACCATTAAGACAGAGCCAGTGCTAAGCAATGTTGTAATAATGCTGTGCAGTGACTGGCTGTCAGAGCCTCCGCAGCATGCATGTCCTCACTAAGCCGTACAGCAATTTCGAAAGAGCAGTAAACTGTGTGTTAGCAGAGAAATATGTCATTCTGCTTGGCAGGGAAGGAAAACTTCCCGAGGCTCCATATTGGGCAATTTTCCTTTTGCCTTCGCAAGCAGATACATGAATTAATCTTGCAGAGACGGTTGATTTTTATCCTCTTTGATTGTAGTCATTAACCTTCATTTATCGTATTCATTCCTCTGCTAATGCGATTTCTTTACAGCTGGTAAAATGGTTTTAGAAATTCGTGATGATAAGATCCCATAATGTTGTGACGAATATTCATCATATGCAGTGTTTGCAGTGGAGAGTGATTGTGGTGGTCCATCTGGTGTAGCAACGGTTTCCAGGATATAAGGTGGTGGGGAGGAGGGAATTTGTCAAGAATGCTTAGATTTGTGCAAATGTTTGAAATCCAAACATTGCAAGTCAGTTCTTACAGGCTGTGTCTAAAAATTACAGACTATTCCTGTACATGACCAAAAATGGTCACCGGCAATCTGAGAGGCTGGTAAAATTGAACAAGTCCTTAGGGTTCAAGACAGGATACTTATCTACATTGCCTTAAAATCACTGCAGAGAGCGCATTTACGGTATGTCACAGTACATATGACAACACTAAGAACAAGATGGCACGTGATTATTGCCATTTAATGAGCTAAAAGCCTTTTCATGGCCTGCTTTATGTGGCATTTAATATGCCAAGCTGGACGGGACATTTTAATGTGTAGTCTTAGTTCCAGAATGTTCCTGTCTCAATAATAATGAAGTAGAATGTCTTCATTTACAAGCAGTTGATTCAAGCCATCAAGTCTGCATCAATGTTGAGATAGACAGCAGTTAGCCCCATCTTATGCCTCCGGATGGGCCCATATGCCTGTAGGTAACTACCTTCCTGGAAACCTCCTTCTGAAAGCGATTGGTCCTCTCGGCCATGTCACTGATTCAACCTTTGGGGTGGGCTCATGCTGCTGCTGACTGATGCGGCATGAAATCATCCATATGGCCTCCGCCCCCAGAGGAACACGACCGTCTTCACCAGCGCCCCATTTGAAGCCAGGGGCAGCATTTGTGAATCGGCAAATAGCACGACTGTTTGCGGATGTCGACAGCATCGACTCATCCCCCATCACACCCACCATCTCCCTCGCCCCCCTGCTATCTTGTGTAATTTGATTTTCCCACTCTATTGTTTTGTCCCCTGTGGCAGTCGACATGGGTAATGAAATTAAGCTCTATTCCCCACCCCCAATGAGCAGTGGATGCTGTGACAAGACCACATGCTTACAACAGCAACTGTACGGATTTGTTTTCCCCTTCGACACCTTTACTCACAAACGTCACTCTTATCCCACAGACTTGTCTATCGAGCGTTGAATCTTTGAGTTTATATCGTTATATCCTTAAGAGTTTAGCTTCCTGGTTGCTAGCATAGTTTAGTGTTTACCCTGTCAAGCTAGAGTGACGGCCCATTCATGGCAGGGGATAGCTTCCAGGTTTTCATCCGTTGATCTGGGTCAGTACAGACGGTCCTACTCAGTCTGTGTATTTTTTCGAGGCCTCGTGTGATAAAGCACTCGTCGAAAATGTGGGCATCAGTCAACGACTGACCCGAGAGGTGGAAGTGTCCACTTCTGCAGCGGAGAAATTCATTTCTCAGTCATATGTAAGGTGTCAGAAAATATCCACAACTAGAGTCACAGAAGATAGAACAAATCCAAGTTTTCAATCTTCGAAGTAATGTCTCCGGAGTCCAACGCACTATCCCGGCTTTCTCTGTCACATCTGTATCTACTCTTTGAATGTCGTCACAGCTACGTGGATGCCATCTAAATCTTTAAAACAAGTCCTGTCGATGGCCTCCTTGAAATTGGGAAAGTTATTTCCCCTTCTTTCCCCCAATGAGCAGAAGCCTCAGAGTTGACAGAAGAGAGTCACCAAACATAACGCTGGTCGTTTTTAACAAGGACAAATTCACAAGGATCAGTAAAGCATCCAGATCAGTTAGATGAATGAAATGAAAAAAAAAATCAGACAGATCTTCCAATCATCATGCAGAAGCCGAGCGTCCGGGCCAGTCCACTCCTCATAGAACACCAGAGACGCTGAGCGTCCGATAGGTGGGATAAAGCCCGAAATTTGTCCAATGACTGTCCAGTTTCATGTATAGGAACAACCTACTCGATGCTTTCCCATCAAAGCAGTTTTCGCTCAGCTTCCAGCCGTGTAAAGTGCTGTGGCGCTACAGGATGAATGAGAAAAAAAGTCGTTTCAATTACCTGTGATAAGTAGCTGATTCTGAACAAACGATGAAGGCATTCTTATGCCTTTGTTAATGAAATGTACACACAGCACAGCAATACATATTTCACCACTTTTTTTTGTTTTTTTGGGGGGGAGAGGGGGACATTTTAGAGAAAACTTGAATTCCCTTGCAGTCTTAGAGCAATCGCCATTGAGTACGTTTACATGCAACAAATAACCGTTCCAAAGCCCAAATAGAGGCAATATTCGTGTTTTTAAGAGCTATGTAAACACACACAAAAACCCAAATATGCTCTCTATCACTATTTTAAGGGCTATCCTTTATCAATATACATATATGTCATGATCCTAGTGAAAATACGCTGTTGGGGGGGGGGGGGGGATAGGGCCCCAAAATTGTGTCTGAAATTTCAATGCAAGTGCCTTTGCCACCACCTCCAGGACACTGATGTTCCTTGTGGCAGTCCCACACTCTACCAAGTGCTCTTGTTAAAGCTTTGTGGATGATTTGGCCTCCGGGGCATCTTAACGAACATGAATTGTGCTTCCATAACAGTTATTTTGTCGCACTTTTCAAGGGGGAGCCGGTTGTTGGCTCAATTGACGAGCCCTTGCCTTCTATAATACATGGGGGAACTAAATAGAGCGCAGACCTCTGCCAAGGTGGAAAAGATTGCAGTCTGCATATCAACACAAAAGATTCCTGGCAAAGAGCAGTTTTGAATAATATTTGTATTACATTAATTAAGGGAAATGATATGAAGGCCTACTGTCAAGGGAGGTTATAGAATAAGCTAAAACTATTCACGCGTCATACAGAGCAATCAGCAGTGAGGGACAATAAATTCCTCTTGCCACATTTTGATTCCAGTAAGCACCAAAAGGCAATGGATTCTTGCAATATTCAATGAGAGTAGCTCTACAACTCTGTGGCTAAATGTGGAATTTTGGCAGTTTTATCTGGTGCTCTTTTGTTTTGACAGATGGCTTATTCAGCCAGTCATCTGCAACAGTAGGACACTTTCCTTTTTTATATCTAATTAAGAAAATAATACCGGCACAGTAGTTATTTAAAAAAAAAATATATATATATATTTAGTAGGGCTTTTGGTCTGTAATTAAATGGAAAAGCAGCAGCAAGTTGAACAATGGAACCTATTACGAAGTGGAAAAATGACGGCGGTCTGTCATATGCTGATATAGTAAACAAGTGAACACCGTTATTCTCCAAATTCATTCACTGAGTGAATATGTATGTTTGAATGCAGGACTTGTTCTTATCATCTTAGCGGAGTACAAACGTACTGATTTTATTTTATTTTTTTAAACATCTGAACCGCATTTTAAAATGTGACTCACTTTCCACATACAGTTTCATAGCACTTTCACATATTTTGCACTCCAGGGTGTATACTCATACGTAGCATTGTGCGTCAATAGAAGAAACTCGCCTTTTACTATATATAACTGCACATTTGTATCTACGGTTATCTCGGAATTGAAGCTGACTGCAAAGAAGCATCAGGGCAGATACGCGATGGAGGTTGGGACAAAAAGATTAGATTTCTCTTTTTGATTTTGATTTTGTGTACGTCCTCAAAAAGGCAAGGCCTAATGTAGCATGAATAAATGAGTCATCTTGTGTGCTCATTTGTCACACTGACAGTGGCAAAGTCACAGGCTGTGAGCCACAGCATGCGGCACATTAGGATGTTTGCTGAAGAGTTCATGCTAAAAATACACGGGCACCTATCGTAGCACTTTCATATGGCAGATCTGAAGCTCTTTTCCAGTCCAGTTGCCCGATGTAACTCTTTTATAACATAAATCATGGCATTAAAGCATGTTATGAAACTTTCAAATGCATTTAGAGAAAAATGCCTCCGAGCAGACTGCCTGTCACAGCTTTGTTTGGAGGTGCAATTCCTAACTCTGCAAAGCCAAACAGCAACTACATAAAACTAAAAAAAAAAAATAATAATAGAAACTGCCATATTTTTTATCCAGGCTTTGGCTCTGAAGAATCTGTGCACGTGAGCCTTTATGGCTAACAATGAAACCAATGGAAGTATTGACGCTGCAAAAATATTTTCTTCAAAATAGTCCTTGATCACGATCAAGTCTGTCGGTTTTCTTTTGTTGTTGTTGTTGTTTTTACTCCCTGCAAATCCGCTCATGCATGAGCTCTTGGGGACATCCATCTCAAAATCAAAACACTGTCATATCCTGTGTCAATTCCCTCGTGTGTTTTGGGGACAAACACAATTTCCGCCTGGTTGATTCAAAAGGAATAAAAAATGAATGACATGAGTTATGACACGATTGCTTGTCGCTTCCTGGATTCTCGCTGGGGGAAACACAACACAGGTGGCTGCACATACTTGAACCTCAGCTACTACTTCCAGTTCCCAGACTGCCAGGTGAACTGAACACGAGACGTGCGTGGCATCTGGTCGCATCCATGTGGAGCCAACACACCTGTATGTACAGGAAGTAGGATCTGTGGACCGAGACAAACTGACAACCAAAGAAATGAGCACCAAACCAATCAAACCAAAATTGCGAACCATCAAGTCTGTACGGAGACTTTTAGAGAGTATCTAGCACTGCCTACAACTAATATTCCATCGTCCTCAGGATTTACTAAATCTAGTGGGCAAAAGGTAACCCAAAGAGCGAAATAGTGAGTGCGTTACAACATTGCCGCATTTGTTCAGTGAATCGACAAGAAACCGCTCATCGCTGCTTCTGGAGAGCCGAGCATCTGTCACGTCTCGAGCAAAATTTAAAATAAGTGAAAGCAGCAAGCGTGAACACCATCTCAACAGGAACAGTGAACTGGAAACGCAACGGTTATTCAGTGTGACTCCCCTTATCTTGGCATTGCGTTCCAGGTTTACCTCAAACTCTCACACGGCTCACTCAGTCTGTCTGCTTTTGCTTTATGTTTGCCTTTTGGTCTGCCAACATCTTCTGTGCTACATCATCAGGCACAAGGATTGCAAAAATGTGTCACTTCGGGCCTCCTCAGAGCTGCTCTCTCGTCTACGAAATGGACAACCCAAGGGGAATGACTGAAAGGAGAATGCAACATATTTGTGCCCGTTGACTGCAAATTTTCAGTTTGCTCGCGCCAGGAGACATCAAAAACGCTCTCAAAGGTCTTAATTACTTTCCAAATGAAATGGGCTGCTCATAGTTCTGCGACAAAATGGGTGGCATTGATTGTGAGCTGTAACAATCGACATGATTGCCGTCACAATGTCCTGAAAACTTCAGAGTGCAATTTCACAACAATAAATGTGAAAACTGCCCGTGATTAACTCGGTGTTTATTCCTGTGGTGAGGCCAAAGTCTGCTAGTCAGTTGGGTTGCAGACTTGAGTGCAAGGCTGTTACACTTCCTGATTCTTATATCTTTGCTATCAGGAAATTAAAAAAATAAAATGTATGCAACTTATTTCTGCACAGCCATCCATTTTAACAAAACCAAGAAAATCCAGACGTTCGATCTTGAGGTGACATTTTGATGCACAGCTCCCTCAAAATGGGGGAAGCGGTGGAGTTTTCCAGCACTCCTCTGACAGCGTTCAAGAGACTCAATAGATTTGCTTAATTTTCAATACATCAAATTGGTTGTTAATACGTGAAAATAACAAACGATGTGTGGACAGACAAATTGCATCAATTTGTGAAAAAAAAATATGAAATTGACCATATCTGTCCGCACAAGGTTTCCACCCAAAAGCAATGATATGTCCCATGCGGAGACCCTAATTCAACTCAACTCATTTGTGAGTCCATATTGTCCATTCTACAGACTGGATTTGCACATCTAAAACATTGTATTCACGTTCAATCCGAAAAGCTCTACGGCAGCAAAAATTAAGCTGGCACTAAGCATGTTTACACACATACTGTCCACTACTGGATTTCTTCTTTGCAGTCAGTGACTGACAGCTCAGCCAGTGGTCCTGTCATTCTGTCCTTTTCCTGATTGCGTTTCTGCGACTCGGCACGTCACCAAAGTGCTGACATGGGCGCCTGGAGACTTGTATCCCTTTTAATCCCCGCGTTTCATCGGCTCTGTTTATACCTGCAGTCGCTCACAGAAGATTTGCCATGTACATCACGTACCGCGGCGCATAATGTTGCCGTCTGTTTCTGTCAAAGTTTTCTCAATCACTCTGCCTCGGTCAAATGACATGTAACGGTTTGTTGGCTCGCCGTGCAAAGGGAGTTTTCGCCACCCGGAAGTAGATGTCGAGAGAAATAGTGAGAAAATATGAATCAGGGAGGGCTTGCCGAGTCAGCAGGCTGTCAGACAGCTTCTGTCGTGCTTATACTCAGGTTCAGGGGTCACCGTGGTTACAGTATGCGAGTGACAGGCCGCCTGACAGTGCTCCATGACAACGAATTCATCCATTTGTGTTATACTGTCTCAAACTTGTCCAAAGTACAACCTCAAAAAGTACTTAAATGCCAATGCACTTTCGTTTTGCGTACCACTGAAACGTACTTTTGTACAACAAACTCTTTGCTCCAACTGGCATCGAATATACAGCGAATGACAATTGACGTGCTGCATCAGCGCTTTTCGTTCCTACCTGACAAAGAACACAAGGTTGTTGTTTTTGCCGCCTCTTGTCAGCAAACATGCTGAGTATGATGTATTGTTCTCATCTATAAACTACTTTTTTGGAGACCAACATTCCTTCCCAAACTGGCAGCTTTATTGACATTTTGAAAATGAACAATCAGGGAGCTTGAGGTTGTTTTTGAAGCTTTACACCTCACAACAAGCTCTATGTGAAATACAGTCAAACCTCGGTTTTCGAACATAATCCGTTCCAGAAGGCTGTTCCAAAAGCGATTTGTTCGAAATCCGAAACAATTTTTCCCATTATAATTAATGTAAGTAATTTTAATCCGTTCCAAGTCTATTTTACACCATAAACTGCACTGTATACTGTTTACCATAAATAGAAAAGGGTAGAAATAGACATTTTTATTTAGATATCTAAAATGATGAAAAAAAAGATGCAAACATTTCTTTTTTAAATTCAATAGTTCTGCGCACTACTTTCCTCTTTTCTTCACCAGCTTTACCACTTGCACTTGCTTTCTTTGGACCCATGATTAGGGGCTAATACACAATGCAAAACTAATAACAATAAACAGGTCTGCTCCAAACGAACTTTGAACACGAATGTGCTACGGAGGAAGCATCCTGGGCATTCGAGTTAGCTCGGCTCCCGAGTGAGTCGCGTTCAGGTACGTTCGGCTTTTTTCAATTTGGTTGAGAGCCGAATTTTTGGACGAGTTCTGAGACGTAAAATTCTCAAATTTTCTGGTTGTAAACCGATTTGGTTGAGAACAGAAGCGTTCGAAAACCGAGGTTTGACTGTATGTGAATGAATGAATTGCAAAACGATCTATAACAAACGTTGTGAACTTCCATCCAGGTCACAGAATACAGTATATATATTTTAAAAATAAATGACAATGTTTAACAAGTAATGGTAATCTATACTGATACTATTGAGACTGACTGTCAACCAGTTCAGGGTGAGCCCCACCTCTTGCCTAATGTCAACACAGATGAGGCTGCAGCTCTCCCTAATGAGCACGACCGTGTTCGAAAATGAATACATGGATGGTTATATCGTGCTGCTTTTCCTTTCCCGTTACTTTTCACTTCGCCCTGTCAATACGTAACCAAAGCCAGTCTCACGCAGCTAATCCATGGCTGGTGGGAAGTCAGATTTTCGTCTTTTCATGCTCACTGCAGGGTGCCATCATTTAACACATCACGCTCCTTTTACACCCTTTCCCAAGAAGCTGCTTATGCAATTATTATCATCTGCGGTTCTTCTTCAATTGCTATACATTTACCCGGAGCGTCGCAACCCTCAGTCTACCCAGCTGCTCTGTATATTGCTTCCCTTTTGTCATGTGCTGGAGGTTGGATCCCAAAGCGCAGACACAAATAAGATTTTAACTATTTATTCAAATCAAGAGTCGTGGAACAAACTTGACTAGACGAGAAACAAAGAGGGTTGCACAGAGAGATAGTGGTAATAATCCGACAAACACTTCTCAGAACGCTACTACAGACAGTAAGTCGATCTGATTGGTTGTAACTAAGTAAAGCATTAAAGATTGACATCACAAAGCTCCTGACATCACATAACATCACATAGCCTAAAACCAGTAGAAACTAGAATGCTGGTTACATCAGTTCAAAACAGACACTTGTTACATCACTACATAACAGACACTTGACCTCACGGTCATGAACCCAACTTAACAGGTTATTAACTTGACCTAACCCTAACATTACACCTTTACTTGATTAACACAGTACTTGCATACTTGCCAATTAAGCATCTTGCTCGACTGGGATGCTGAAGACGATTTTACTCATGGGCCACAACATTAGGTACACCTTAACCTATATTTAAATTTGCCTATTAAAAACAACAACAATTATGGTTCAAATGGGGACCACCGACTAATTGGGTCAATTTGATCCAACTTTTTTATTTTTGTTTTTGTTTGGTACAAAAAAAAAAAAAAATGGGTCAAATAGACCCAAGTTATGACTCATAATAGAGTTATTTTTCACCCAAATATTTATAGATATATTATTTTGGAGGCATTTAAAATATATAAAAATAAAATGCTACAAAAATAAATGAATGGCTAAAATGCAAGTTTTAAAAAAAGGATTATTGACAATGTAAAAATAAAACAATTTCTTGATGCTAAAGGTATTTATTAAAAATTGTAAAAACAAGAAAAAAACAACAACCAATAAACAACCAAAATGTGTTGGAAAGTGATAAATAGAAAACATGATTTGTTGACCAACAATATAAAGTTTCCATATGTACTCATTTAAAGCTAAATTTTCTAAAATAATAATGGAAAATCAAGCCCTGCCCACTAGCCTAAAAGGACTGCCATCATGACAGACATATTAAAATGCAGTTGCAGAGTATGTCTAAGACCCAAATTCTATTCCTAATGTAGTGATTCAATTCTAAAATTCAACCAAAACTTGTACAAAAAAAACAAAACAAAAACACTTCTTAAACATTAAATACAAATGCATTGAACTTAAAATTTAAATACTACTGTACTGAACACGTCTCTTTCTTGTGCTAATAGTGGCTTAAAAAAAAACCAAAAAAACAGCGTCAACTGCTGGGTCGCTTGTCCTTGCTTTTATGTAATCTTACGCTCCTCTCTCAGTATTCTTCTTTTTCAAACATTGATGTCATCTGAGAAGTAATGCTTGCCCCTGTGGTCGCGCTGGAGTGCGGGGGTACATAAAGTGCACAGAGGCTGCGGGGTCATGAACATGGTGTAGTACACCAGTGGAGGTTTGTCTTCTCGTGTTCTTCGTTTATGCTCTCAGGGCAAATGTTTTGACCTTTTTCGGCCTTTCCTCCGACAACAACATCCCCGCACACCCCCCCCCACTTACACCTCCTGGCAGACTTGCTCACCCGTGACATTCTAATCTACTTGAAGAAGGGGGGTAGGAAGCTCCGAGCGCTTTTTCTCTTCTTCGACGTTGCCTTCGTAGTTCAAGCCCTGTCATTACCCGCCCGGTGTGCGCGCTGCTGTCCTTGTTCTTTTTCGCCCTCGCGGTGTCATCGCCGCAATATGGACTACATTTAGAAATGTGCTGTTGGAATGAATATTTAAGTAGTAATCTGACGTCCCCTGACCTCAATCTATGAGCAATTTCCCTTCCTAAACCATGTAGTGTATATATTGCCGGGGACAGGACATGAAATTGAGGTGAAGAAAACAGCAAGAACACATTCACACAACCATATTTTCTTACACGCTACAAAACTTCATTAGTCTTTCGTGGTGCGACTTGATTTTAGAAAAATTAAGCTAATCTACTTTATTTTTTATAATATAATATAAAATCGGGTGAGAGGGACCAGGTCATGTCACAAATAACAAAAATCCACAAGTAATTGACGCCAACCGAAATGGTTTTTACTGCAATTGCCATTACATGCTACAAAATGGCGGCAAAGCACTGCTTTTATAAGACGGCACTGTGACAAAGGGACAGTATGGATAATGAACACGGAAAACCAGGTATGAAGCGTAAAAAAAAAAGAAAATATATTGAGGTTGACATCACGCAGGCAACTCAGAAGACGAAATAAGAATTGTGGAGAAATGTGGCAAAATAGTTTTAATATTATGTTTGGTCTCCAACTTATTCAGATACTCAAAACTCAGTTAATGCTGCTGTTGTGGCTAGCAAAAGCGTTTACAATGGAGTTTCATGTGGTTGAGTAGTTTATTTAATAGTGTCTATGAAATAAGATCTTTACAGTTAACAGTTTTTATTTTCCTGGTGGTTAAAAGGCAAAACTAGTATATTGTGGTGTAGAATCGACACAAAATTGAATCACATCAAAAAGTTGCACAGTTTAAGCCGATTTACAACTTTACTTTTCAAAACTCTCAGCTCCTAATCCCTGAGATTTCTTGTACACAAGAACTTCAGACTCAAACATGTCCCAAGATTCTTTCTTGTCTTGTTTCGTTCAACGGTTGATCATCTGCGATCATGCGTTATACTTTCGCCTACATAGCTTTAAGTCAAGTCATCTTTATTTATATGCCACTTTGAAACAGCCTTAGCTGTCACAAAGCGCTTTACAGAAACATAACAAAACAAACACAGTGAAACTGTGCCAAGTGTCTCTCTCAGTTAAAAACTTACCGGACTTTTGGTGTCCTCAGATTTGCGGCGAATGACGGCAGGGTTCATGGGCATGGCGGTGGCCATCATCCTGTTCGGCTGGGTCATCGGCGTGCTCGGTTGCTGCTGGGATCGAGGACTCATGCAGTACGTGGCCGGCCTGCTGTTCCTGATGGGAGGTGAGTCACATTAAAAGTCACATGTCGGGCTGTAATCAACTAAAGTGCAGTAGTCACAAAAATAAGGCAATGAAAAACATTTGGTACGGTGTTTTTAAACTCATTCGTTCCCGGATGTTTTACTGGATTTGGACTGATTTTACAAGGCCCACAGAATATTGTGTTCTATTGCTATACAAACATGGAACCTATCAAAAGAAAGATTAAAATCTTTTCTTTCATCAGGAAAAAAAAGTATATTTCTATCTGTTTCGGTTTTGCAGCAGTTAGCATTATAATATAGCTAAGTTCAATCAATTTTCACAAATCTATTTAGAATTGTGAGTAATTGAGCTTATTTTCAACATGGCCCTGGTTGATCTCCTTTGCTCTGCTGTCACCTGCTGGCCATTTGTGTAATAACTACCATTTCTGCAACCGTTCTTTGCAAAAAAAAAAAAAACGTATTTATACGTTATTGGCAGCAAATTAGTTAAATGCGAGACATGCGTTGTTCCTCTCTAGTGTGTCTTGGGTTTCTATTTAAGCCTTTTCGCGTGAAAACATTCTAGAGCATTTTTTTACTTTGCTTCTTTTTATTATTGTGCTGGTGCATGTCCTACTGGTATAATAAATAATTTCCTAACCAACCGATTGCAGATCAAGAACTTTTAAGTTAAAAAAAATGTTGGTAGCGCACCTAATGACGTATTTCCCCATCTGCGCGTGTTTAGTGAATTAGGCGCTCCCAGATTGCTCCATTTTTGCCGGTTAGCGCGTTGCAAAGGCGACGCAAACCTTTAGTGAATAGGCCCGTTTGTGTTTAATTAGCTTATTTGGGGGGGGGGGGGGCATCTAAGAGCATTCAAATCAGCCTGTATCCACACTAAACAGAACAAAATGAGCTGCTGCGCACTTTTGTTGCCCCAGAAAAATAGTAAAAGCAAAACAAAGGGATGATTACCCACTGATGGCAATGGCAAAAAAATATGAAAACAAATTAATATTAAAACCCTCCTTCCCTAAGGTTTAATTAAGAGACGATGTGTTGTTTTTGTTTTTTTCTTTTCAAAAATAATTTGGAACTCTAATACAACCAAGAGGCATAACACCGTTGCATACAGTACATTGCTTTGGTATATTATTTGTGAAATAATAATTCACTACTTAAAGCAAAAAGAAAAAATAAATGAGGGCTCATCATGTATACATCCGTTTGCCACCAGAGAGCAAATGTCCTGGGTGTTTTTTTATTGGCGATTTTAATTGTGATTTAGGTCAATGAACGGGAACTCACAGAGAAGTGCTTGCGCCCGGCGAGGATTAATGCGGTGCGCGGCGGTTGTATATCGAACAGGCAATTAGAAGGCACAAGACAAGGCTAGGCCAGACCGCAGAGGCAGAATCCCAAAGAGGCAGCCCATAAGGTAACGTAGCGTTCCAAATGAGGCCGAATTTAGAACCAGCTGCCTCTAATAAAACTCCAAAATAAAACGCTGTTGTGGTGTCTTAGTAATTAGGTCCTCGTGAACGGTCGACGGAATATGATGGAAAGCGTTTGGAAGTTAATCACATATTGTTTGGGATTTATCAATGTCAATAAAGAAATGCAAGTAAATATGTTATTGTGCGGAAGGGTTGGATCCCAAAGCACAGACACAAATAAGGTTTTAACTATTTATTCACATAACTTGACTAAACGAAAAACAACGAGAATGCATCGAGAATCAGGAGACGCCAAGCCCCCCTTGGGCTGCGGAGAAGCACAGAAAACAGCGAGCAATAATCTGGCGACCACACACATTTCTTAGACCCTTATATAGACAAGTCAAACAATCTCATTGGTTGTGGCTAGACATGTGAATGCCAGTACTGACATGGAATTCTCTGATTGGCTGTTAACCCAGTAATTACAGATAGTTCCTGACATCAACAAACATCATGTAGCATAAAAGATTCTTCAGTAACGCAATTAAAGATTCCTGACATAACATAGTTCTTACAGAGAGTTCCAAACGTCATATAACATCACAAAGCCTAAAACTAGTTGAAACTAGATTAACAGGTCATGAACACAAACTCAACCCCAAGCGTGACCCCAGACATGAGACAAGACTCAAACATTTCCTCCTGCATGACTCTAGTCATGACAAAATGGATTTTATGAATCATATGAGTCAGGTGTGTATCCTGAGATTCACCGAACCTCAGCGAACATACAACAGGACCTAAGAGTTAATGTGAAAAAGCTGTAAAGTTGGCAACTGATTTTGGCACAATCTGACTTGGAGTTGCCGGTGGCAGGCTTGTCTGTTCACATCACGCCCCATCTGTTTTTTTTTGTTTTGTTTTATTTGCAGGCACCTTCTGTATCATCTCCCTGTGCACCTGCGTCGCCGGCATCAACTTTGAGCTCTCGCGCTACCCGCGCTACCTGTACGGCCTGCCCGACGACATCGGCCACGGCTACGGCTGGTCCATGTTCTGCGCCTGGGGAGGTCTGGGCCTGACCCTTATCGCCGGTTTCTTCTGCACGCTGGCGCCCTCCGTGCAGCCCATACCGAGGTCCACCTGCCCCAAGTCCCGACAGGAGAACGGCACCGTGTGCTAAAGCGGGCCGGAAAAGCTCCCTCGACCGACGCGGAGAAAATAACCATTTGTCCATTTATCAACCGATCACCGCTCTCTCCTGGTTACCATTTTTGTTTTTTCTGTGTTTAAAAATGGGTGTTTGAAGCTCTGATATATTGAAAAAAAAAACAGAGAAAAAAAAACGACAGAAATATTATCACAAAATATCAACTTGTGCGTGTTTAATTGTTGTGGAGCTGAAAAGGACGGTTCTAAAGAAGAGGCTAAACAGTAGGAATTCTTTCTCTGAACATTGACTATGGATGGAATCCCTTCTAAAATCAAACAAAGCCATGACTTTGAAATTTCTTCTGGATTTGGCCTCTTGGGATCTTTGAGGAATGAACCTGGTGGAATCAACAAACTACCGGTACTCAAACTGCTGACGTTACCTTGGGAATCATGGACCTACGCTGCTGTATTATACTGTACAGGATATTCCAGAGACAGCCAGGAAGTGTCATTCCATCCCCCTTTAGGTGCATATGACGATAGCATAGCTACCATTTTATACATCTATTTCCTTTTTAAACAAAGCCATTCACATTGTGAACAAACTGAGCAAATGTTAGTTTTGTTCCCATTCTAGTCATTAGAAGTAATTGTACGTATGACGTGTGTTTGTTTGTGTGTGTGGTGGGGGTTGTTCATCATGAGGGGGAAAAAAAAAAAAAACACATGTAAAAATGATCATAAGCAAAGTGAAGCGCTGCATTTTGTGGCAAGTTTTGATGATGGAGAGATGCAGTATCCTGTTGAATGCAACTGATTCATGCCACGACTAAAATGTTCAGCAGTTGAGTAGAACGACGAGAAAATCTGATTTCACCACCTGGCAACCAAGACTTGCCAAGACTCGGAAATGCCGAAATATCAAAGCACAAAAGGAAACAGATGTTTTCTGTTTCTGTAAGATTCCTTCAGTCTTTAATCAGGGGCCAATAATGATAAAAAAAAAATAGATTCATATCCATATATTTATTTCATATGGGGAAGTCAGTAATCTATACAAATCGTTACATTGTCACTGACCTTCCACAAAGTTGTTGTTACTAAGACTTTCAAACTTTTGGAACCACCATGGAGAAATATCATCACATTTTGGGCTGGGGGAAAAAAATAAATAAAAATAACCTGTTAATAATTTTACTGACTGTTAAAAAAAAATACAATAAAATCCCCTTCCACCTCATCGGAGCACGTAGGTCACATTTGCAACTTCATCCCAATCAGTCATTAAAGACCTTTTACTGACAAACGCAACCATGATTTGTGTGCTGTCCCTTGAAAAAAAAGGAAATTATTGCAGTTTATAAATCAACCACAACAAAAAAATTCATTCACCTTGAAAAAGAACACAAACCTCATTTGTATGTTCCCAAGTTGCCACGGCGAACAGTACTAATTAGGAAGTACATTTCAGAGATTTATATATAAACAATTTTAGTTTAGACTGCCTTTAAGGACCAAGTAAAGATAACGGAAGGATGAATAGTCATATTTTTCAAACTACACAACCATCCTTACAATTTTTTTTTTTTTTTGACAGACTTCTTAAAATATAGGCTTGACATGCAGAAATAGAAATTATTACATATATTGTATTATTTTATATACAATTAATCTATCCAAAAGCATTTCAGTCCCGGGTTGACAAAGTTAACGTTTATTTTGTATTATTATTATTATTATTTTTTAAATCCAGCCATTATGCAGTTTACAAAC
Organism: Festucalex cinctus; assembly: GCF_051991245.1. Classification (NCBI taxonomy): domain Eukaryota; kingdom Metazoa; phylum Chordata; class Actinopteri; order Syngnathiformes; family Syngnathidae; genus Festucalex; species Festucalex cinctus. The sequence continues at coordinate 21,132,501 of NC_135426.1, forward strand.
GAAAAAAAAAGTAGCAGGAATCTTTAGACTGCTTACAATGCCAAATAAATAATTTTTTCCATTTCCACATAAACTTTTGGGACCATCACCACTCATTACCTTAACTTAGACTGTTAACCATGAAACAGTTTTACCTTGGGTTGTACACACATAATGCTTGTTAGTGTTTTTGTTGTTACTCTTAAAGCATAGTCATATTGGAATATTTCATGTAAACAAAAAAAAACAAAAAATTGCAAGCACATTGGTCTTTTCTATTGATTTGGTAACTAAGTTATAAATGAATTACTATTATCTTTAATGCTATGAACCCATACTGAAATAATTGTTTTCATTTTAATGGTTTATTATGAGTTGAATGATTAATGATTAAGAACAAGCATTATTTTGGACACAATATATTTATTCAGTGTTACTGTCAAGTTTGAAGCGCATGTACATGCATTTCCTTGTCGGTATTGATCGCATTTGGCCACGCTGATTAAAACAAGTAAATATGGGTCAGGTATGCTCGAATTTCGTCGAACTAGTCACAACTGGAATGTTTTCTACTTTCATTCAGGGCATGTTCCCTTGGACGTGCGCCTGAGGCAATTGAGCATGAAATTACTTGAACCCGACCGGACACCAAGGGCTCTGCTGCTTAAAATTTTTATCGACAATGAAACGGATGTAAGGACGTGCCCGCATGCAGACAGAGTTCTAAATAAATAAATATTTAAGAGTACGCGTGGGTCAGAAAGGGGGCGGGGAAAAGCACAAAATTAATGCCTTCTTAAAGCATTGTATTCACATCTTATGTCACCTGTGCCTCGAACAGCGACAGTGCAGGCAAACAGGAGAATCCCACATAAATATCTATTAACAAAACATCAGCATAAAACTGGTCAGACCTTACCAAAGATACAATCTTTGCACAAAATAAATAAATGTTGCTGATAGAAATATCTGAGAAGCACATGGTCATGAGAGTTTGTCAAACAATAGAAAGGCCCTGAAGAAAAAAAAACAAAAAAAAAAACAATCCAAATATTTGATGTATCTGAAAGCCTCGTGACTTATCTTCTTAATGACAGTGATACTGCATTTCCCATTCTGGACAGAATCAAACATGATCGATCAAAAATTTGCATACATCAGTAATGTGTCTGTTGAGTGAACATAAAATAAGATTTGAGGAAAAAAAAAAATGAGGAAACGTTCAGCTGTGGAATGTAAAATCACAACAGAATAAATCTCATCGGTGTGTTTACTAATAGGCTACTGTTGTTTGTCATCCATGTTGGTGAATGGAGATGAGGCTGATGTTGTGTCTCTTGCATTAGTACTAGAAAACTAATTTGACTGAATGATTTTAAAGTTATAATAAATCGAATAAATAAATAAATACAAATATTTAAACTCCAAAATGTGCAAACAAACCATATTTCATCTAACAGACGTCTGCTAGCTAAATGCTAACGTAAATCGGCTTTCGCTTGTATAACATTTTTCGCAGGACCAGGTGCAAGTGGAGGTTCAGTATCTGGAATTGAACCTACACCTGCTGGGTTGGGAAACAACAACTCTACCACTGCGCCATGCTGCCCTAACGTGTAATGAGAAACCCCATAGATGGGTTAACGAAAACGAGCAAACTGATAGTCCATCTTTCAGTCGAGTAAGGCCCTATTTTTAGCGCTGAGATGGAAAGGAATATTTCCGAGTATGTCACAATTTGTAGGAAGCTGTAGCTCTTCCTGTCACCCACCCAATGTCACAATCCGTCTACCTAATGAATTTCCACATCCTGATTTGATGCAAAGTCATTAGGACTCTAATGGCGGGCACAGTAAAGAGAGCTTAATTCTCTCTCCCGACACCGTCTGCAGCCTCCACTCGAAGATCTCGACAAGTTAATTGGCCCGCGCGGAAAGCATTTGGGGACCGTCCTTTCAAATGTGTTCACAGGAAGTAACGGTACAGGAAACAAGAGTCAAGAGTCTCCCGTGAGCTTGCGCAACCATTCAGCTCAAAAGCAGCTACATCAGTGAGTGGCAGGTCTCCGCAAATTAAACACTTTAGGAAATTATGTCACAGCTCTGTTATGGAGTGCTTATTTTGGCAACGATATTAATACATTCTTCATGTTTCCGCTTCTTTATGGCTTATTCTGCGTACTGGGAAAAACGAAACAATCAGCAAGGTCTCAGAACATCTCCAAGGAATCCGTCCAACGCTACAAGAAAGCCACCCCCACCGCCTTCCAACCACCTACTACATATGAAGAATACTTTTTTTAACTATGGACTCAACAGAAAAAAAAAAAAAAAAAAGAGTCACATAACATGAGGTGTTATAGAACGATATGTGATTCCTTCCCCAGAAAACTGCTAAAATTAAATGGTACAAATGTTGCATCATCCTCAGACATGTTTTCCGGTATTACGCAAGTTGTCCTCATGTAGCTAACAAATAACACAGAAAAAACTTGTGTTTCAATTATGTCATTTCAAGTGAAGCTCACTTGCTAGTACGCGTTCAAGGTGGACAATTGACTCTTCATCGACCCATCTGCATAATTAGACCCAGATATGTTTGAACAATGATAAATGTTTTATGTCAAAAACACTTCCAGGCTGTAAATATAAAATAAATCATGACCAGGAAATGAAAACAATCCCTTACCTTTACTTCTGTGTTTGCCTTGTAAACTAGGTCATTGTGTGTCATCGTGACCCTCATAAACCGAGCAACGCTGTAAAAGATTCTTCTGTCTTCACTATTAAGATAATGAAAACACACATTAGGTGTAAACAAACACCTTACACTACACATTTGTCGCATAAAGTGGATTAATCACATTCTCCTACTAACATGTTGGGCTTTGTGACATGAGACAGAACCTTATAAATCATTTCAAAACTTTTTTTTTTCCACATTGAATATGGCCTATATAACTTGTAGCAACCCAGATAAAAAAAAAACAATAATAAAATGCTGGGTAAACTTTTGCCCTCAAAGGCCAACATTTGATTTTTAATTAAAACAAGCAGGTGGGCCACATCATTCCTTTGACAAAAATATCATAAAAATGTTTTACCTGTGACAAAATGGTGGCGTAAACTCACAAGCTAATCACGCCGACAACGCAGGGCTGTGTCGAACAGAAGGACAAGCTGTGAACCGATTGGCTAAAAAGGTAGACGATGCCCAGATGGAACTAATCAACACCAGGCTGGAGAAAGTAAAGTGCCCAAACAAGCACACTCAAAAAAAAAAAAAAAGGCTACAAAAGGAAATCAATAGTCCAGATGTCCCAGAATAAGTGTGGCTAAAAATAGATATATCATCTTGAAACGACAAATGTTAGGTCAGGTCTCCATTGTGGTTAGCTCTGTGGAGGGGTCAGAGCAAATTCATTTAGAATTTTGTCATTATAGGAATAAATAATAAATTAAATGCACCAAAAATACAATGGCTGTTAAAGCTATTTGTGAATTAGTTTTTACTGATTATTTATTTATTTATTTATTTTTATTAATTATTTATTTTTCAGGTGGTTTAACCCATGCAGCGTTTTAGCTTTGTCACCATATTCTGGTTTCCTGGTGCCCAGGAACTATGTTGAGGTCAGGGGAGGAGCTTCATTTCGTCACTTACGGGAATACTGAGAACAAATATCACAAAAATTCAAACCAATCTGGCTGTAATAATGAGAGGGTCTTCAAAAAATACTAACAAATCTACGTTAAAATATCAAGTGGTTTATTATTACAAACTACACCGAATAGGATCAACATTGGACTGAATCAAATGCATCCCTGGGAGGGATCGATGAAAATCCGTAAGCTTTAGTCATTCATTAACTGTATTTAGGCCGGTTTAAAGGCCATTCACATGCGGAGATGGCCTCGATGACTGGCACCACCTAATTAATCTGTTGTCTATTGCGCCCTAATAACGAATATGACGAAGCGGTGTAGCTGTAATCATTTTTGCGCCGGGCCTAATGAGGTTCCACAGACAGCCGGGGCCTCACGAGGACCACAGCTTTTTCTGTTACCATGGCTCTATGAATAATAAATACCAATTGACAGCATGATTGCTGGTTGACTCACTAATCTCCACAGTTGGCTCCCTATAAGAGGGCTAAGAAAACTGTGGGGGGACTGTTTTGAAATGCCATGATTCCAATCAGAGAGCTGGCCTCACTAGATGGATTCGGACAGGTCTTTGAAATATAGCGAGCTTCTGAAGTGGCAAATTAAGCACAAACACCCCGAAAAAAATAGTGGATTAAAAGAAAACAGTATTTTCCTCGTGCTCTTTACCGAGCCTGGAACGTGCTTTTGGGTTCAATTTCATCTGGCAGCCGACAGGAAGCATAGCGTTATAATCATCATCATCGTCATCATCATCGTCATCATCATCAATCGTTCATGCTTTGTATTCCAGATAAACAAGTGTTGCCATGATTCATTTACGTGGGTTGCCTTCAAAATCAATTCAAAAGCGGGCGAGCCAATGAGACTCCTTTGGTGACTGAAATCATTTACTTGCAAATGACTTGTTGTCCTCAGCTATGATGTTAGCAACTGACACATCAACTGTAAATGAGGTTATTGTATCGATTGTTGCACCTGAGAGAGAATGCTGCAAGATCTTTGCATTGTACAGCTCGATGTACAAATAAACGGCAACCGAGATGATCCGACGTGAATTTGTCTTTATAACCTGCACAACTCACTAGAATTTTTAAAAATTGTTTCAATAGGTGAAGTCAAAATAAACAAGTGGAAATGATGTTAAAAATATTTTGTTCATTTGTCCATCTTCACATCACTGGCAACTAGGGGTGGGAATCTCTGACATGAGGCCGATTCGATATGTATCTCGATACACAAGTTGCGATTCGATTGAAAAACGATTATCTTTCAGAACAGAACGGTTCGATACGGTTCGATTAAGTTTGGGAACGATACAATTTTCGATTCGATACGATTAATTTCAATATTCAAAACTTATAGTGACATTTGTTGCTTGTAAACATTAATCTTAAAACACCACAAATTTTTACAGTATCTACAAATGTGTTAAAAAAAGAACAACAACAATGTCTTCTATATTTTTATATATTGAATCAATTATTTAAATGGACCGGAACAAAGGGCTGGGCGATATGACTGAAAAATGTATCAGTTTAAATATTTATTAGTTGTTATTGACAGTTATAATTGTTTTTTGTTTTGTTTTTTTAATTCAAAATCAGGATCAGGAAAACAAAAGGCTGATAATTCAATTTGAAATATAAATATTTAACCTTTAAAAAGACACCAACACAATTAAACAGAATATGTCCACATTGTGAAGTATTTCAGAAACATAAATTTAAGACATGAAATAAACCTACCGTCCAGCCAAAAGAAATATGAAGCCACCTTATGGAACAATAAATCTATCAAACACATTTTAACAACTTAATATATCCAAAAATATTTCCAAACGTGCCCTAACCTTTTTATCAACAATTTTTGTTATTAACAATTTTTGTTTTTCTTTTGCCATCACATTCATTTTTGGTTAATGTATGACATCTTTTTTGTTTTTTTAATCTGAGACACGATGATGACCACGGAATCACGACTGTTTGTTTTGATTTTTGGGCTGTCGTTCATTTTGAGTTTGATGACGTAATTGCGGGCACGTCTCAGTTCCCTGCTGCTCATGCTAGTTGTGTACATTGATAGGGAGCCACAAACTGAGAAATGAGATACTTGCAGTGTACTTTTAGCTTCGCTGGTGTGTTGGCTGTGGGGCATACCTGTGTCGTTTGAATCCATGCATTGGATCGTCACGGGAGTTATTCTTTTTGGCTCGCGCGCAGTACCAACGCCGGCCCGGGATATATCCCGGGCCGGCGTTGGTACGGTGCCCGGGCCGGCGTTGGTACGCCGAGTGCACCGAGAGGACTCGATAGCCATGGGAAATACCGAGATGTACGGCACCGGCTTCTGCTAACTGTCTCCAGTGCATGTTGTCACTCGTTGTGCGCGACTGCGCGCGCGCGCGCGTGCCGTGTCGCGAGCACGGCGTTGACGGTAGGCGGCCCCCCCAAAAGGTGCGTAACGTCTTTGCATTCTGTTTACAACATCCGGGGAATGAAGCGTCTCTGAGCGTGACTTTGCTAGCTCTCTGTAAACACGGAAGTAGCTTGAATACTGATGCTACTGAAATGTAAACAAAACAAGTAGAGCACGGCGCAGAACTCTTGCTATTGTTATGAAAACCATAAAGCCTCACTCGCAACCGATTCACAGCAACGCGATATCCGGTCCACAGCTTTACAAGCAACGTATCTAAGGATTCCCGGCGGATTTTGTATCGGTTGATAAGTCTGCTACCGATACGGCCGTTTAGCTCCCCTTGACGACCGATGGTTCGGTCGAATCGGTTTTTTGTCCCACCCCTACTGGCAACACATTGCCGCGTTCGCCTGTTGATAAGATGAAGGTCAAAGGGGATGCCTGGGCAGGGGGGAGTGCCGGCTCATATCAAGATGGAGTGGCCACTGGACTGAGCTAAATTAAATTAGCAGCAAGCTCTGCTGAGTCCGAGAGAAAATGCAGAACTATAAATTGTATTCCAACCACTCCTCATTGATATTAATGAAATACTAGCTGTGTCTTTCAATGGAGTGAGCCAGGTTTGAATGTGCCTTTTTAGTTTGAAGTGAATGCTGAATTAATGAATTCTGACTTATTTTACAATACAGTGGGTTGTTGTATGTGTTAATATAATTCACTAAATCATAACCCATTACAATTAACATGAACAAACCATTTGAGAACATTTACAGTGAGTAAATGCTACCACCATGTGGATATAACTTGTATATGCACCCACAAGACCATCCATCCATCCGTTTTCTCGACCGCTTATTCCTCACAAGGGTCGGGGGGTGGGGTTGCCGGAGCCTATCTCAGCTGGCTTTGGGCATAAGGCGGGGTACACCCTGGACTGGTTGCCAGCCAATCGCAGGGCACACACGACTATCAACAGGGATATTTGAGAACAGGCTTGACCCATTTAAAAAATAAAAACTGTTATATAAATTCTCTAATATAGGTGGACAGCAGTTGATAAAAGGTGAAAAGTTGATTCAGAGTGGTAAAAACAAACAAAATAAACAAAGCACTGACTGTCCAGAATAATCAGGGAGAGCTTCAGAAAATTTTGGGACTTTTGTTTAGACCCACAAAAATGTCCAATTAACTTGTTCTGGAATCCGCCGGCATGCGCTGCTGGTTTAATTGGCAAAGAAATGGGGTGATTCTGCCACACATGATTTACTTCAATGCATGGCTAAGTATTGAGCTAATGGACAGTAATGGGGAAAAAACACAGACATGTTTTGCACAGCATATCTTGTAGGCTTTGTGGTAACCATTTTACATTCAAACATTTGCACTTGCAGGAATATAAAAATTTGTTACCAACTGAGTTGCTGTGAGTATACAGTCGAGAGAGCATACTGATGCATTTTTCATTTGGCTGCACAGGTGTTGTATCTCTCAAGTCAATCTGCTAGAACTAGAAGGCGTCACATATATTCAGAGAGAAAAGTAAAATGTGTAAGTGTTAATGACACTCGAGCTAAAAGGGGAAGATGACAGACCACAAGTTGTCACTTTCGGTTTGATTTATTTATTTTTTATACTGAAGCATACACCCATCCATCCATTTTCTTGACCGCTTATTCCTCACAAGGGTCGCGGGGGCTGCTGGCGCCTATCTCAGCTGGCTCTGGGCAGTAGGCGGGGGACACCCTGGACTGGTTGCCAACCAATCGCAGGGCACACAGAGACGAACAACCATCCACACTCACAAGCACACCTAGGGACAATTCGGAGCGCCCAATTAACCTGCCATGCATGTCTTTGAAATGTGAGAGGAGACCGGAGTACCCGGAGAAGACCCACGCGGGCACGGGGAGAACATGCAAACTCCACCCAGGAAGGTCCGAGCCTGGACTCGAACCGGAGACCTCAGAACTGGGAAGCAGACGTGCTAACCACTCGACTACCGTGCCGCCCTGAAGCATACATTAAGTTCACTATTTGCATGTGGATTTATTAAATCATTCAAATCCACATTTAAATTCACACAAAACTCACTATACACGGAAATAGGCACATCCACAAACAAAGCACAGGGAAGCATGTCAGTGAGGACATTTATTCAAGATGTTAACGCAGCCAACGATGTGAGCATTGGATGACTAGCAAATATAAATTTGCTTCATTCAACTCAGGTTGAAGATCATTTACAGCTAATGAATTGTGACATGCATTCATTTTACACAATGAAAAAACAGTTCCCAAGTCTCATGTGACATACTTTCATCAAAATAAACAAGGCAAGCACTCCAGAGATCCAGCTATTTGCATAATAACAATTATATCGGGTCAATTTTGCATGTTTTCATGCACCAGACTAAAATACTGACTTTTACATAATCTGACTCATCAACAAATTAAGCAGTGTTAGAACTGGTGAGTAAGTAGAGTTGCTGTATCTGCAAGATCCGTGGCCGCATCCCTCAAAACTACAGATTTGTCTGCCATATGCAGCATGGATTTCAGACTGGCCCAAAACACTTGCTGCTTCCGCTCGTCCTTCGGCCATTCGAGGTACGTCTGCTGCCGGAGCAATCTTCTCAGTCTCAAGAACTTTTTAGGCAGACAATCTGTGGGGATGGGTTCCAACAGGATGAAGACCAAAGAATCCTGTTGGATGTTGATGGCTCTGTGCTGGGCAAAGAAGAGCTCATAGTTGCACCATTCGCTCTGGACGAAATGTTTGGAGAGAACAAACAGTGTTTTGTAGCTGGACTCCACGCAGTTGATGATGTTGTCGATGATCCAATCACCGGGTACAAAATCCCGTTCGTGAACACACAGGGAAACCCCGGCATTCTCCAAGGTGGGCACTAGCTTTTTGCTCACAAAGTTGGCATCCTGATGACTGTAGGAGATGAACGCGTGGTAAGAAAATGACTTATTCTTCAGCAAGTGTGAGTGTTTCTTGCCTCTCCTCTTCACTCTAATCCACACCCATAACATCTTTGTGTACCACACACCATCCAATTTATAGAAAAGCAGGCCCAATGTTGTTGCTACGAATATTAACACGAAGAAAGCAACTGTGGCTTGGAGCCATGTTTCGCAGGCGATCACACTGGTTTTGTACTCGGACAGAGGAAGGCCTGCAAACTTTACCGGGGTGCTGCATAAGTAATCCAAGGGCCAGTCCAAGAGCCAGGACTTGTTTAGATCTGTGAGGAACCAGTGGATATCACAGGAGCATATGAAGGGATTGTTTCCAGCTTTGAGGACCCGAAGTTCAGGAAATCCCTCTAAGACTTGCCGGGAAAGAGTTGTTATTGCGTTCTGGTCCACGTAGAGACTGAACAGATTTAGAGCGTTGAGTTGTTCCGGGAGCGCTTGGATGCTGTTGGAACTGAGCTGGAGATGTGTCAGCTTGGGAAACCGCGACAGGTTTTCTTGGGTTATGGCAGTTATTCCCGTTTTTGCCAAGTAAATACGCTCAAAATTAGGTGACAGGTAATCAAAAACACTGTTCCCCAGATTGTTATTTCCGAGATTGAGTTCAATCAAGTGACTGGGCCATTCACATATTTTGTCCAAGTAGATGGAGTTGAAACTCAAATCCAGGGACTCCAGATGCTTCATTTCATGTGTCTGTCTTGAGATGAAGAACAAATTGGCAAAACGGTTCTTGCTCATCAACAGGTGCTTCAGTCTCGGGAAGACAGAAGTGTAGGAACACGAAGGCCACCAGAAGCCCAAGTCCGACAGGAGGTTGTCTGACACATCCAGCGTCTCCAGGGTAGGTAGGGTTGATAAGATTTTACAGGGTAAAATGTTCATTCCGCTCCCAGAAAACTTAACATAGTTCAGATATGAAACATCCTCAAAGCTCACGTTGATTACGGGATACCTGTATTGATAATGTATCACTCTATCAAAAGTTACAGCACGAATACTAATGCTATGATTGACGGGGTGAAAATGAAACTGGAACCCATCGGGGGTATCTTCATTGTACGTGATGTTGACAAAAGACAAATCCTGAAGGGAAGACAGCCAAACGTTCTTTAGGAATATCTCCATGAATGAGCTGTTTATCCAGGTGTGCTCTATGGTGAGGTTTCGCACATATGGCATTGATTTCAGGTTCTGGAAGGGGTTGCCAGTGATATTGCATTTGTCGGAAAACACAGTAATGAACCTTAAGGCACTCACTCGTGTCACGTTTAAATCCACAAGGAGGTTGTCCAACATACTGACGTGCTCACAGAAGTTAACAAAAAGGGTCAATTTCTGCAGCGACAACATCCCTAGAGCTCCCAATTCATATAATTGCCAGGAAACCCCTGAACCCAAAAACAAATGTTGCAAGGAAATGTTCATGACAGGTTTGAAGTCATTTAAATGCATTGACAGAGCCGCTTTGCTTCCTAATGACAACACTCGCAGATTTGTAAGGTTCTGAAAACATTCAGGCAGTTGATAGTCCTCATAGAGATTATCAGACAAATCCAAAATGTACAGTTGTGGCAGTGAAATGTCAGGAATGATTCTTAAGCCATTGGAGGATAGATCAAGAACTTGGAGTGCGGGAGTGTGCTGGAACACACTGGGAGAAATATACCGGAGCCCACAATGAGTTGCCTTGAGAAAACAAAGTAGAGGCAGTCGGGGGAAAGCCTGCGTGGTGATGTTTTGGATGGAGTTCTGAGAGATATCCAAGTATTCCGTGGTGTTGGGCAGAAGAAAGGGAACGGATGTCAGATTTTTATTGGTGAGGTCTGCGACTCTCTTCCTTGAAGTAACACACATTTCAAGCCGGTTGTCAACCACCCCTGTTGCCATACAGTCTGGTGTTAACAGGGAAATAAGCAACAGGACCACCACACCGGTTCTGAAAAAAAAAAAAAAAAAAAAAATGTAATCATTTGGTTTTATGCGATTTACTGAATAGTTTGTATATGTGCAGTGATCAGCAAAGATTATTGAAAGAAGAAATGCATCTTACCCTTGGGACGACATCGCTTCAGGAGCATTCATCCGTCAACCTGTCAGGTCGATTGTGTGCGTTGTGTATTTTAATCTCTGCTCTTAAAGGCTCCTCATCACTAACTCTTCCCACGCTGTTCACCACTACGCTGTAGTCTTATTTCTGCTTTTCTGTTTCATTCCGTGAAAACCTCCAATAAAGTGTCTCGGAAATGGGTTCCAAGTTAATTATTAACTGCAATGTTGAACAAAATATACAATGCAAAACAGTGACTTTCTTTAGTCAAAATACTTATTGTGGACACAGCGCATGATTATGATACTTAAAGGGGAAATGTGAAAACTTAGTATTTATACTTGCTTTTGTTTCGGTCTCAGACAAGCAGATTCTGTACTTTTGATCAAGACCGGTTGAAACTAGTCAGCATGACTGTAATCAGTGAGAAACGGAGATTGCAGGTGCTGTGCGGCCTTCCCAGTGTCGCCTGGTGTGCCGCTCCCCCTGTAAATAGAGTAGATGGAAAATGACAAAGATGCAGCGACAGGTTTTTTGTTTTTTTTTGCCAACATTCAGAGCTAACAGCAACGTAATATTACAGCCAAGTTAGCTTGCGTAGCATTGTGAAAAGCGAGGTAACAGAGTTACTAACAACGCTCCAACATTCTGTTATCTTAGTCTTCGTTTCGGCCTCAAAACTCTCGAGTCTCGATAATATCTTGGTCACAGTTGATGTGGTCTTGACTACAACATTATGGAGGGAGTCTCAGAATTTGGAATAGTGACACAAAAAGTCACCAGATTGCTGCACAAGTTATTTTCAGAAAAAAATTGTGGATCGAGGGGTGGCAAAATTCATTAAACATAGCAACAAAGTCAAAAATTGCCAACACTGAGTAGTAGCTCAATTGGTCACATACCTTAGTTTAACTTCGGGCCGGTGGTCAACGTAATGGAAGTCGTCCATAACCGTTCCAGACTGTTACAAGTGGATAGTGAGTCATTTACGTGAAGCGTGGCAGAAACAACTCAAATTCCGGAGAGCCACAACACCCCTGGCCTCATTCAATCGGTGTATTGTGTGCCTTACAGATGACAAAAAAAGGATAGCTACAATACCGTATGTTATGCGGTGTCATCTGTGTCTGCCGTAAAACACTTCGAATCCACTTCGAATATGTGCTGTCTCACAAGTGTAAACAAGTTCTTTTTTAGTCAAAATCATTAAAGCTGAATTTGCCTTAAATCATATTATTTTCTACAGATTTAAGTTATGATTATTTTAGTTAAATATTGTTGAGGGATATATGAAATTGCACATTCCCATTTCATATTCTTGCATATATGACATTCATGTGGTGGGGGAAAAAAGAAAAAAAAAAACAGATCACAAGTTCCTCATTTGTTACTCAGTGCCTTTCCCCTTTTTTAAAAATGAGGAATGGAGGAATGTGTTTTATTTTTGCTTGAGTCATAATATTGCAGACATAATATTATGGATAAGTTAAAGTACTCTTAATTGAGTATAATCTTTGGATATACTGTCCATCTCTGAAAGCTTCACACACAACCATACACATAGGTCCGTATTTTGCTCATACTGTACATTCAGTTAAGTTTCTTTATGTCAGTGTTTGGTCATGCCATTGAGGAAGAAAGGGAAAAACACGCACACAAAAAAAATCTCATGTAATAATTGGCAGGAAAAGTCACAAGAAAGTCAAATATTAAATGAAAGTACTGAAGACCAAATAGCAAAAGATTTCTGATACTCCATTTCACATTTGACTACAGAGGAAACTGTCTACCAAGTGCATGCTAAAATTAGAGAAGTGGCCATATATCTCCAGAGAGAAAAGCAAAATGTGAAAGTATTACTGGCACAAGCGAAAAGGGTAAGATGTTTTACTGTGTTTGGCAAAAACTCTTGCTCAAAGTTAGCTGGGATAGTTTTGGCCACACCCACAACCCAAGTGAGGATGCATGGATGGATGGATGTATTTACACCACTGATAGTCACTATCTCATTGTACCAGAATTTATTATATCATATTCTAGCGCAGTGATTCTCAACCCTGTCCCTCGAGCACCCCTATCGAGCATGTTTTCCATGACTCCCTCGGCATACGCAGGTGAAGATCATTATCAGGCTTCATGCAGAGCTAACTGATTAGCTAATTGTTTGAAACACCTGTGTTGATAGAGGGAGACATGGAAAACGGGCTGGATAGGTGTACTCGAGGAACAGATTTGAGACCCAATGTTCTAGTGCATAAGTGTCAAACTGCAGACCTTGAGGGCCACAGTCCTGCAGGTTTTGGAAATTTCCCACTTTCAACACAGCTGATTCATATTTAAGCTCATCAGCAAGCTCTGCAGGAGCCTGATAATTATCCTGATCATTGAATCAGGTGCGTTGGAGTAGAGAAACCTCAAAAACATGCAGGACTCTGGCCCTCAAGGACCGGATCTTGACACATATGTTCTAGTGGATACTTTTTGACTGAACCACATAAACCCCATCATTGTACAAACATATAAGGAATTAAGTAGAAACGAAACACAAGGCACAGGGCAGCATGTCAGTTGGACATTTCAACTGTAGCAGTGAAGACATTTATTCAAGATTTTATTGAAGGCATGATCAAGCAGGCAAGAATGTGTCATTTGACCGGCAGATATACATTTTCTTTCTTTAATTCGACGTCAATAATCATTTGCAACACATTTTCCTTTACAAGACTTCCCAGGTATCTGAGAAATTAAAATAGGGTGGACAGATTTTTTACACAATCAGATTCTTCGACAAATGAAGCAGTGTTAGAACTGGTGAGTAAGTAGAGTTGCTGTATCTGCAAGATCTGTGGCCGCATCCCTCAACACTACAGATTTGTCTGCCATATGCAGCATGGATTTCAGACTGGCCCAAAACACTTGCTGCTTCCGCTCGTCCTTCGGCCATTCGAGGTACGTCTGCTGCCGGAGCAATCTTCTCAGTCTCAAGAACTTTTTAGGCAGACAATCTGTGGGGATGGGTTCCAACAGGATGAAGACCAAAGAATCCTGTTGGATGTTGATGGCTCTGTGCTGGGCAAAGAAGAGCTCGTAGTTGCACCATTCGCTCTGGACGAAATGTTTGGAGAGAACAAACAGTGTTTTGTAGCTGGACTCCATGCAGTTGATGATGTTGTCGATGATCCAATCACCGGGTACAAAATCACGTTCGTGAACACACAGGGAAATCCCGGCATTCTCCATAGTGGGCACTAGCTTTTTGCTCACAAAGTTGGCATCCTGATGACTGTAGGAGATGAACGCGTGGTAAGAAAATGACTTATTCTTCAGCAAGTGTGAGTGTTTCTTGCCTCTCCTCTTCACTCTAATCCACACCCATAACATCTTTGTGTACCACACACCATCCAATTTATAGAAAAGCAGGCCCAATGTTGTTGCTACGAATAGTAATACGGAGAAAGCAACTGTGGCTTGGAGCCATGTTTCGCAGGCGATCACACTGGTTTTGTACTCGGACAGAGGAAGGCCTGCAAACTTTGCCGGGGTGCTGCACAAGTAATCCAAGGGCCAGTCCAAGAGCCAGGACTTGTTTAGATCTGTGAGGAACCAGTGGAGATCACAGGAGCATATGAAGGGATTGTTTCCAGCTTTGAGGACCCGAAGTTCAGGAAATCCCTCTAAGACTTGCCGGGAAAGTGTTGTTATTGCGTTCTGGTCCACGTAGAGACTGAACAGATTTGGGGCGTTGAGTTGTTCCGGGAGCGCTTGGATGCTGTTGGAACTGAGCTGGAGATGTGTCAGCTTGGGAAACCGTGACAGGTTTTCTTGGGTTATGGCAGTTATTCCCGTTTTTGCCAAGTAAATACGCTCAAAATTAGGTGACAGGTATTCAAAAACACTGTTGCCCAGATTGTTATTTCCGAGATTGAGTTCAATCAAGTGACTGGGCCATTCACATATTTTGTCCAAGTAGATGGAGTTGAAACTCAAATCCAGGGACTCCAGATACTTCATTTCGTGTGTCTTTCTTGAGATGAAGAACAAACTGGCAAAACGGTTCTTGCTCATCAACAGGTTCTTCAGTCTCGGGAAGACAGAAGTGTAGGAACACGAAGGCCACCAGAAGCCCAAGTCCGACAGGAGGTTGTCTGACACATCCAGCGTCTCCAGGGTAGGTAGGGTTGATACGATTTTACAGGGTAAAATGTTCATTCCGCTTCCAGAAAACTTAAGATATTTCAAATTTAATGCATCCTCAAAGCTCATGTTAAATACGGGATACCTGTATTGATAATGTATCACTTCATCAAAAGTTACAGCACGAAGACTAATGCTGTGATTGACGGGATGAAAATGAAACTGGAACCCATCAGGTGTATCTTCGGCGTATGTGATGTTGACAAAGAAGAAGTCCTGAATAGAAGACAGCAACATGTCCTTTAAGAACACCTTCAGGAATGAGCTGTTTATCCAAGTGTTTTCTATGGTGAGGTTTTGCAAATACGGCATTGCTTTCAGGTTCTGGAAGGGGTCGTCAATGACGTTGCAGTCATCGGAAAACATGGTGACGACCCTCAGGGCATTTAACCGTGTCACGTTCAAATCCACGAGAAGTTTGTGGAACTCCCTAAAGTGCCCGCAGAAGTTCACAAAAAGGGACAATTTCTGCAGGGACAACATCCCTAGAGCTCCCGACTGGTACACTGGCCATGGTTCGCCTGCCCCCAAAACCAAATGTTGCAAGGAAATGTTCATTATAGGTTTGAAGTCATTTAAATGCACTGACTGTGCCACTTTGCTTCCTAATGACAACACTAGCAGATTTGTGAGGTTCTGAAAACACTCCGGCAGGTTATAGCCCTCGTACATATTGTCAGCCAAGTCCAAGACTGTCAGTCCAGGAAGTGAAATATCAGGAATAGTTTTTAATCTATTGAAGGATATGTTGAGAATTTGGAGCGCAGGAGTGTGTTGAAACAAACTGGGAGAAATATACGTGAGGTTGCAATGAGTTGCCTTGAGAAAACACAGTCGAGGCAGTCGGGGGAACGCCTGCGTGGTGATGCTTTGGATGGGGTTGGAAGAGATGTCCAAGTATTCCGTGGTGTTGGGCAGAAGTACGGGAAAGGACGTTAGATTTTTATCTGTGAGTTCTGCGACTCTCCTCCTTGAAGTAACACACTTTGTGAATGGGTTGTCATCCATCTCTGCTGCCATGCATCCTGGTGTTAACAGGGAAATAACTAACAGCACCACCACGCCAGTCCTAAAAAAAAAAAAAACATACAAAAATGCATAAGTTTCATTACGCTTTTATCACACAGTTTGGATCAGTGCAAGTATAAGGAAGGATTACTGAAAGAAGAAAAAAAAATCTTACCCTTGGGACGACATAGCTTCAGGAGTACTCAACCGTCAAGTCGTCAATTCGATGTGTTTTAATCTCTGCTCTTGCGGGCACTTCACCACCCACTTTCTTCCTCTTTTTTTTTACCATTTTGGCAAGTCTTTATTTCTGCTTTTTTGTTTCACTCTGAGCAAACCCAATGAAGCATTTTGTAAATGGTTTGTAATGTGTTTTGAACTGTTTTCTTAAGAAGAAACATTTTTATTCCACAACTGGAAACAGTTGCCAAATGTCTGAATAAGGGATGTTCAATATAATTTTTTCCATATGGATAATAGTAGGAGTACTTGCCCTTTCCTCGTATTAATAAGAAAATAAAAAGAATAAATACATAAAAATCAGACATTCCTCATTCAATAGACTCAAAAGATAAATGATTATGGCAGATTTACAATGCTGTTCCACAAAACTACAAATTACAACAATTTACCGGGTGCTCTTCATATTATAACATAACAAACTTAGTTTAAAATAACGCACAGAAGTTTTGTTCCTCGGCCCATGCACCTGGTTGGACATTGTTAATGAGTGTGACTTGAACAATTTTAAATATTAAGGATCATTTGTCCGCTGATGCCCAATTTATAAATTATCATGTGGTGCGACCAAAAAGAATGATGAGTACGGGACTTTTATTTTAAAATACATTTAAAGACAGGAGTTTGTATCATTTACAAGACAGTCAAGAAGTGAGGATTTAACAGGTTTGTCCTGTCTCTATGTAAAAAAATAAAAATAAAGAAAGAAATAAAAAAAATTAGCAATCGGGGTCATCGTAATGAAGGTCATCGTAATGAAGGCCGTCAAAGTCATTTACATGAAGCGTGGCAGAAACAAGTCAAATTCAAGACAGCCACAACACCACTGGCCTCATTCAATCGCCGTAATGTGTGCCTTACAGATGACAAAAAAGGAGAGCAACAATACAGTATGTTATGCGTTGTCATCTGTGACTGCTGAAAAATTTCCACAATTCAGCTGGAAGAACTCCACTTCGAATATTTGTAAGTGCGAACAAATTATTTGAATTAAAAACATTAAGGATGAATTATTTCCTACAGAGTTCATTCATTATTTTAATTAAAAGTGATATTGTTGGGTAATGTATGAGATTGCACATTCCTATTTCATATTATTGTGTATATGACATTCATGTGGTGGGGAAAAAAACGGTGGATAGTGGATACTTTTTGACTGAACTTCACACAAACCTCGTCATTGTACAAACATTTTGTGAATTAGGCAGACACAAAACAAGGCACAGGACAGCATGTCAGTTGGACATTTAAAATGAAGCAGTCAGGACATTTATTCAAGATTTTAATGAACACATTATTCAGCAGACAAGAATGTGTCATATGACCAAAATATATAAATTTTGCTTCTTTCATCCTATGTCAAAAAACATTTACAACAGTTCCCAAGTATCGTTTATCTTTCATCAAAATAGGGTGGGCAGATTTTTTACACAATTTTATTCATCAACAAATAAAGCAGTGTTAGAACTGGTGAGTAAGTAGAGTTGCTGTATCTGCAAGATCCGTGGCCGCATCCCTCAAAACTACAGATTTGTCTGCCATATGCAGCATGGATTTCAGACTGGCCCAAAACACTTGCTGCTTCCGCTCGTCCTTCGGCCATTCGAGGTACGTCTGCTGCCGGAGCAATCTTCTCAGTCTCAAGAACTTTTTAGGCAGACAATCTGTGGGGATGGGTTCCAACAGGATGAAGACCAAAGAATCCTGTTGGATGTTGATGGCTCTGTGCTGGGCAAAGAAGAGCTCGTAGTTGCACCATTCGCTCTGGACGAAATGTTTGGAGAGAACAAACAGTGTTTTGTAGCTGGACTCCACGCAGTTGATGATGTTGTCGATGATCCAATCACCGGGTACAAAATCACGTTCGTGAACACACAGGGAAACCCCGGCATTCTCCAAGGTGGGCACTAGCTTTTTGCTCACAAAGTTGGCATCCTGATGACTGTAGGAGATGAACGCATGGTAAGAAAATGACTTATTCTTCAGCAAGAGTGAGTGTTTCTTGCCTCTCCTCTTCACTCTAATCCACACCCATAACATCTTTGTGTACCACACACCATCCAATTTATTGAAAAGCAGGCCCAATGTTGTTGCTACGAATATTAACACGATGAAAGCAACTGTGGCTTGAAGCCATGTTTCACAGGCAATCACACTGGTTTTGTACTCGGACAGAGGAAGGCCTGCAAACTTTACCGGGGTGCTGCATAAGTAATCCAAGGGCCAGTCCAAGAGCCAGGACTTGTTTAGATCTGTGAGGAACCAGTGGATATCACAGGAGCATATGTAGGGATTGTTTCCAGCTTTGAGGACCCGAAGTTCAGGAAATCCCTCTAAAACTTGCCGGGAAAGAT
Organism: Festucalex cinctus; assembly: GCF_051991245.1. Lineage (NCBI taxonomy): Eukaryota > Metazoa > Chordata > Actinopteri > Syngnathiformes > Syngnathidae > Festucalex > Festucalex cinctus. The sequence goes on from NC_135426.1 coordinate 21,151,394, forward strand.
TTGTTATTGCGTTCTGGTCCACGTAGAGACTGAACAGATTTGGGGCGTTGAGTTGTTCCGGGAGCGCTTGGATGCTGTTGGAACTGAGCTGGAGATGTGTCAGCTTGGGAAACCGAGACAGGTTTTCTTGGGTTATGGCAGTTATTCCCGTTTTCGATAAGTAAATACGCTCCAGATTTGGTGACAGGTACTCAAAAACACTGTTGCCCAGAATGTTATTTCCAAGATTTAGTTCAATCAAGTGAACGGGCCATGTGCATCTCTCGTCCAAGCGTATAGAGTTGAAACTCAAATCCAGGGACTCCAGATGCTTTATTACAAGCATCTTCGTCGAGATGAAGGACAAACTGGTCAAACGGTTCTTGCTCATCAACAGGTGCTTCAGGCTCGGGAAGGCAGACGCCCTGGAACACGAAGGCAACCAGAGGATATCTGACAGGAGGTTGTCTGACACATCCAGGGTCTCCAGGGAAGGTAGGCTTGGTATGATATTACAGGGTAAACCGTTAAGTCCGGCCCTAGAAAACTTAAAATATTTCCAACTTAACGCACCCTCAAAGCTCAAGTTGTAGTGGGGATCCCCGTATTTATGCATCACTCGATCAAAAGTTACAGCACGAAGACTAATGCTGTGATTGACAGGATGAAAATTAAACTGAAGCCCATCAGGTGTATCTTCAGCGTACGTAATGTTTACAAAAGACAAATTCTGAAGAGAAGACACAAAAACGTTCTTCATGAAAATCACCATAAATGAGCTGTTCATCCAAGTGTTTTCTATGGCGAGGTTTCTCAAATACGGCATTGCTTTCAGGTTCTGGAAGGGGTCATCAGTGACAATGCAGTCATCGGAAAACACGGTGACGACTCTCAGGGCACTCACCCGTGTGACATTCAAATCCGCAAGGAGTTTGTGGAACTCACTGAAGTGCCCGCAGAAGTTAACAAAAAGGGACAATTTCTGCAGGGACAACATCCCGAGAGCTCCCGCCTGGTATACTCGCCAGGGTTCGCCTGCACCCAAAAGCAAATGTTGCAAAGAAATGTTCATCAAAGGTTTGAAGTCAGCTAAATGCAGTTTCCGTGCCACTTTGCTTCCTAATGACAACACTTGCAGATTTTTTAGGCTCTGAAAACACTCCGGCAAGTTATAGCCCTTGTAGATATTGTAAGCCAAATCCAACAATTTCAGTCGGGGCAGTGAAATATCAGGAATTTTGTTTAATCTATTGAAGGATATGTTGAGAATTTGGAGCGCAGGAGTGTGTTGAAACAAACTGGGAGAAATATACGTGAGGTTGCAATGAGTTGCCTTGAGAAAACACAGTCGAGGCAGTCGGGGGAAAGCCTGCGTGGTGATGCTTTGGATGGGGTTGGAAGAGATGTCCAAGTATTCCGTGGTGTTGGGCAGAAGTACGGGAAAGGACGTTAGATTTTTATCTGTGAGGTCTGCTACTCTCCTCCTTGAAGTAACACACATTTTGAATGGGTGGTCATTCATCTCTGCTGCCATGCATCCCGGTGTTAACAGGGAAATAACCAACAGCACCACCACGCCAGTCCTAAAAAAAATAAAATAAATAAAATAAAATATGCATACATTTCATGAGGCCTTTTTTATATAAAATATAAGGAAGAATTACTGAAAGGGAAAAAAAAATCTTACCCTTGGGACGACATAGCTTCAGGAGTACTCAACCGTCAACACGTCAAGTCGATGTGTTTTAATCTCTGCTCTTGCGGGCACTTCAAAACCCACTTTCTTCCTCTTTTTTTTTTCACCATTATGGCAAATTTTTTATCTGTTTATACCTGTTTTCCCAGATGGGTACCAGTATGAGTACTCGGGCTTACTTTGTCGTTATATATATACACACACATTATATATATATATATATATATATATATATATATATATATATATATATATATATATATATATATAAATAATCAGACATTTCTCATTTGAAATACACACAGGATGAAAGATTACGACAGACTTATAATGCAAATTTATGAATTATGTGGTGCAACCAAAAACAATAACCACTTTGGAATTTTTATTTTGAAATACATTTTAATGACTAGAGTTTTTATCATCCACAAGACAGTTAAGAACCCATGCGAGCAGCTATCGGGTGTTTGTACTGTCTCACATCTACATTTAAAAACAACAACAACGAAAAAAAACCTGACCTGAAAATAATATTTTGTCCAACAAATATTTGCTGTATTTTCATTATAATTTTACGTGTGAGCCTCATAACTTTGATTTAAGTTGAAAATATGTGGCACGACCAACCATCATCTGGTATGACCATTGTAAAAAGCCTTCCATGATTGATAGATGTTAGGGGTGCAATTTGTGACTGTCTCACGATTCAATTCAGTTCCAATTTTTGTGTCTGCGATTTGATTCAAAATGATTTTTGATTCAAAACGATTTGATTGACAATGATTTCGTCTTCAGTCTATAGATAATTATTCGTCATGATCTACTTGTCTGGTTTGCAAGATAGAATGACAAATGGAGACAATATATATATATATATTTTTTAAATACATGTATTAAGTTTTGAATTGTTAGGAAAGTACCTTTTGCCACAAAACATTGTGTGGACCACAACTTCTATTCTATGTAGCCAGCTATAAATTTTATAGCTTATATACGGTATTCTACAATCCCTGAACAGACTGAGTACAGTTTAGCAGACAGCGAACGGTTCCTCAAAGAGTCCAATGCTGGTATATGTTTCACCTCGTTCCATTCTCACTGACCATACAGAGTAGGCGATTAAAGCAGTGACTTGCTTACTTGTATTTATTTGCAGAACTCAACACAGTACCGTACGTTATAATAGCACATGCTCGGTCTACCACACTTCCTGTCGTGTGTTCCCTCACTCTAATCAGTCCCCTCAAGCAACAGAAGTCAAACTAACAATACTATTGTTACAGTATCAAACAGTTTACTGCACCCCAGCTGAGGTTAACTGTAAATGTAGACACACAAAACAAAGAAAATGACACAGCGCACACTTAAATGTAAACACACTTTGTTTAGCTTGTTTCCCAAACGTAGCTAGCTCAAGGCTAGTGTACAATGGAAAGCGCCATTGACTCGCTACTCACTGCACTTCTTTCACTCAAAAGAATGGCAATTCATACAAACGTTTCCAGAATGTATACAGAGAAGCATCTTAATATTACTCACCAGCATATGTTCTTCCTATGCTGTTAAAAAAAACAAAAAACAAAAAAAAAACTTTTAATGGCATAACTTGTGACTTTCTTCTTCTACTCTCCAACGTGGCTCCAACTTAACAGTGTTTCAGAACGCGTGGAACCACACTGCCCCTATAGGCAAAATGGTGTACAACATGAAGAGCGCTCCCAATAAAGGCACACACGCACAAAATAATTTCAATAAATGTGATTTTGGGACATTTTATAATATATATCGATTCTAAATTCTGAATCGTAGTAAATGAGAATCAATTTTTGGACCACCCCTTACAAATATCCATTATGATAGATCTCTTAAATTGTAGATAATAAAATTGTAAATAATAGTAAAAAGAAAGAAAGATATAAAATAACTATTTTATGTTTTTATAATGATTTAGCTGTGTTGGGTCTGATAAAATCCTTATCTTTCCATGACCCACAAATAGCTAACCATCTAAGACATTTACCTAAAACAAAACAATGACAAGAGTTTGCAACCACAATGTATAAACAAACAATGAGCAGAGCTTATACCGTTACATTTCTTCCCCTCATCACATGTGGGGGTTACTCACATTTGATTTTTAATAATCAGTAAAGAGGTTTAGAATCCTTGTGTGTGTACCCTTCATTCGTTTGCTTGCTTTAGTTTGCTGTTCAAAGTTTTGCTTGTACAAATTATATAACACATTGAAATGGCGAAGATACTTTTTTTTATTATTATTATTTTTTGTCACATTACAATGTCATTTTGTTGGGGTTACATTCAATCAGTTTCTTTTTGTCAGTGGTCATGTTGTTTGGAGAAGAGAAACTAAGGAAACACGTAGATCAAAACAGAAAAATCACAAACCACTAAAAAATACATGCAATAATTCGTGGCAAACGTCACAAGGAAGTTTATTTTTTTTGGAAAAAAGAACTGAAAAACCACGAGACTGTACTGTACAGTACACACACATCTGACAAGGATTTAGAAGATTTGAACGTGAGATGAGAACCATCTGGAGAAGACGCATGAGAATGGAACGAGCAGATTGCCTGACACAGGAGGGCAAAACAAAATGGCACCTGGTTAAATTAATAGGATATTCCACAGCCTAGTCACAAAAAATCATGAATATAAACCCACTCAAAAATTATTTTCTAATTTAACTGCATGGATACTAGTACCTTTGTATTTACCTAACTTTTCTTGGTGTCCTATATTGACTTTGAATTATATTTTAGTGTATTAAAAAGAAGTTTTTCAGTTGTGCATTTTTATTGCTACACCACCATCACACTTTATGTTGTTTACATAAAACAGAAGCAAAATGAAAGGGGAAGTGAAGTCGCATAGCTCCATTCCCAGAAGCGTCAAATTTGTAAGACAAACAGCGATCTATTAAAATGAGAAGTGAAATTATATTTGTAAATTAGGTTAAATCTCCTTTGCAGTAAACTCATTTTGCAGTTCAGCTAAAACAAACAACGCCCTTTTTGTGTTTCATTGTCTTTTGCATGCCTTTTGTACTCCCTAATCATTTCTATATTATTATTCAAGTATTGTTCTTCTAAAGTTGTTAATGTATTATCACCAGCGGGCCAGAAGACTTGGTATTCATTTAAAATGTTTTAATTGTAGTAAAATTAAGTTTTTCATTTTTAATTCCACAACAAATACCTGATTATGTCATGTTCAGATAGTCATGCAATACTGTCGAATTTGAACCATAACTTTTAGTGGATGTGAAATGTATACATAGCACACCTCACTGATAGCTTTTGTTGGATTTGTTTTGGCCTTGCAGGGAGTTTAGAATGCCCCTATTTTCTACGAAACGGTCTAATAGCATTATTTTTATTTGATTTATTTCCTTTCTAACACTTTTAGAACCATAAACATGGCCCAAATGTTCGTGTTCTCAGAAGAGTCACAGTCTGTTCCAAATTGGATGTAATGACACAAAATGTCCAACACGCGGCGCAAGGCTTCGTCTTTCGTCACACTCCGACGCAAGCCGAAGATTGCCGAAGAAGCCCGAACGCGTAGCGGCGCTGTCCGGAACATCCGGCAGCTTAAACATAAACAGCAATGGCGGAAGCAGCTGCATCGTCCACAGCGGCCCCAGCGATATCAGGAGGTTGGACCAAACACGTAACCTGCAGGTAGGATTTGTTTGAACATCGGCGAGGAAGCCATTACGGGACTTTTCTCCTCGAAATAGTGGCGTTGCGACGAGTGTCGAGCGGTTGTCAACGGCGGTTTGGCGACGCGATCGCTCTGCCGTTGTTGCCTTGCTATGTGTTAGCTGAGCCCGACAAGTGTGTGTTTTTTTGTTTTGTTTGATTTTTCTTTTCCTCATAGCGACGACGCCGTTTTAAAGACACGGCTCCGACGACACAAAGCCCTGAGAGGGGAGGTGGCGTCACATTTAACGGGCGTTAAGAGGAGAGCCTTGTTGACCTTGTTTCCATGTAACTGAATATTAATGTACACAACTACAGCTTTGTAAGTTCGGTCTAATCAGCATTCTGGTAAAAAAAAAAAAAAAATCCAAGTGCTAGCTTGTCACCTTGAATAAAGAGTACAGTTGGTTTGGAGTAAACATATAGTGGCGATGACTGTTGACCACCAAGCGTTATATTGCAACGGCTAGCGATGAGCCATTCCTGTCACTTTCTATTGGCAGGTATTTTTTGCACGGTCTATGCAAAGAAGGCGACAACTGTCGATATTCACACGATCTGACCAACAGCAAGCCGGCCGGCGCCATGCTTTGCAAGTTCTACCAGAAGGGAAACTGTGCGTTTGGGGACCGGTGCAGGTGAGTGAAGAGTTGGTTATATAATAGATGTTCTTTGCAAAACATTGTGTGTGTGTGTGGGGGGGGGGGGGTGAGTCGGGTTCGGCCGTCAGTCGATCCGCGGCAACTTTCCCCGTCTAAAGTGACGCCCGGCCACGGTCGAAGATGTGACACTTGACACTGGCAACATGTGGTCGTCCGTGGCAGCGGCGTGTTGGAATCCTCGGTGCAGCTGTCTTCCTGCATATGATATAATAATGTGCTTTGAAATGTGGTGACTGGGAGGGTGTCGCCTTAAACTTTAAGATGATGGTGTCTTTGATCAACTGCTGAAAGGAGACCGATTCTGTCCTCTTGCATCTAAAAACTGCTTCAAACCTCAAAGCGTATGTAGGGAGAAGAATGTTGATTTGTTGTGATTGTATTGTATTGGTGTTAATGTTTTTTTTTTTTGTGTTTCTGTAAAGCGCTTTGTGACAACGTTGGAAAGCGCTATATAAATAAAGTTGAGTTGAGTTAAAACTTAGGTAGCCATATTGTACTGAGCAGCCAGGACAGCGATGCATGTCTCACCAATCCAAAGTTGCGACAAGTTCCATTTCACGTTCTACAGTCTTTTGATGCCATATTAACTAGGGATGTCACGATATCCAAACATCACGATAAGATATTATCACGGTATGAAGGTCACGATATGATAATTATCACAATATCGTTGTGGGGTGGTTGGTGATACTTAAATAAGATCATAATATTGTAAAAAAAAAAAAAAAAAAAAAAAAAAAAAGCACAATATTGTGCTTTTGTACATAACGGCAATGCATATAAACCACCTACAACTTCTAATAACAATATTGAGGCACTTACTTGCTAATTCACGCACACATTGATCACTTTACAAGCAAATTCGGTTCCCCTTTATCTGACAATTAGCATAGATTTTAAACATAGAAGGCCAAAACATCCCTAATGAAAATTAAATTGCACTAATAAACTAGCCACTAGAGGGTGCTAGAACTGCACAAATAGAAATCAGCCTGACTCTTTGAACAGATGTGTTCCTTTTAAATATTGTGAACATGACGACGACGATATTGTGGAAGTTTTAATATCACGATATTGCCCTCATCGTTACATACCTAATATTAACACGTGGAGTTGCTTCTTTATATTGTAAGATACGAGATGTATATTTTAGACAATGTCAGAGGCGTGACTTAGCCGAAAATCTCCAATTGTTTGACCTCAGGCAAGGTTTCACTCAAACGTTGATATTAATTGTGCCACTTTCTCTTTTGTTTTGAAAACGAAGTGAACCTGTGTTAGCCAGCTATGATTTCCCCTAGCAATCTCGCCGCTCGACTTCAAACGGGGGGGTGGTCGGTCGTCTCGTTTTGCGAGGCAGATGAGACTCTCGCTCTGTTTTCAGGCTTGAGTGTGCCCAGACGGCAGCGGCACAGACGCTGTCTGCTCGGTGTCTGAGCATCCCCATAGTTACCGAGGTAGCTCGAGGAAAGACCCCCCCCACCCCCAAATCAATGATCTGAAGACACTGGTTGACAAGATTCTGATGCTTTCGAGTCACTTGTGCTGTGTTGACAAGTCACATTCCTCCATCCTAGTGATTGGGGGACTCGGTTAAGACGCTGTAGAAAAGGCGCCCGGCATGGGGGTTTCTTATAGCTCGATTCCCAAGGCTATGCCTATTGTGATGGACTCAATGACCCCCCCCCCCTCCCCACCTCCCACCTTTTTCTTTTTTGGGCCAGACAGAGTGCACTGCATCCTGCATAGCAATTGCATAACGCTCTCCGTTTCCCTCCTCTTTCTGCTGTTGCTGGGTTCCCCAGCTCGGTTCGCTCCTCTGCAGCGCCCTCCTCCTCCTTATTTATGCATAACTCCAGCAGACACCTCCCTCCCAGCCCCCCACCACATCCTCATCTAGCACTGGAGTGGCTTTCTGGGAACAGGCTGGTTAACAGTGCGCGCGAGTTTGCCAGCTGTCGTATGTAGGAGGCGGTCGGGGGAGCGATGAGCCTTTTTCTTTTCTTTTTTTTTTTTCTTTTCTTTTTTTTTTTTTTTGGTAATTGGCGCTGCCATGGCATGTTAAGTCATGTTGACACTGACGCGGGGCCTACTAAACAAGTCAGAGTAAAATCTATTCAGCGGCGTCTGACCGTTCATTAGAAATGAAGTGCAGGCCTTTTTGCCATCCATTGTTCATGAGTGGAAAGACTGGAGTCACTTCTTGTGTATTTCAACGTAACCAGCTGGTGTGACACAAAGCTAACAGGGTCACATTTTCCATGACAGTAAGAAAATGGTCATTGGTTGAATGCTGACCATGATGTTATTTTTTACCTTTAAAATGAAATCTGGCATACTTTTATCAAAGAATTCAGACTCTCTGCTTACCTGTCCTTACAAGTTCCTCTAAATTCTCTTGCTTAATATAATGTTGACAGTAAAATTGTTGCACAACGACAGTCTCTTTTTTTTTTTAACCTGTTTTCTGAAGCTGAGCCACGATTGGTCCTGAATAACTGTGATGTCATTTTCAGTTGACAGCAAGAGGCAAAATGGGGCCCCCTGAGATGGATAAAAATTAGGGGTGTGCCAAAAAAATCGATTCATAAAAGAATCATTTATTAATTGAATCGGATCGATAAATATCCAAAAATCGATTTTATTTAAATTAGAAATGAAGAAGAAGGGGAAAAGGCAGTTGTAGCCCACATGCTGTTTTTGTGGAAAAAGGCACTTACAATACAAAATTAATAAATGTTTAAACAAAAAAAAAGACACTTTAATGTCTCTATTTGTTATTTTGTCTTGCAAATCAGACTGGAGTACATCATGACAATGTTGTGCATATCTGTAAATTGAAGCAGAAATCATTTGATTCGGAATCGAATCGTAGACCCAAACATTCTAATCGAGTCGAATCGTGAGACAGTCAAAGATTCCCAGCCCTATTAAAAATGTCTGTGGATGCTCAACTCATATTCCACAAATGCATTAATTCCGAATGCCATGTTTAGACCAGACAAACAACATGAATGCTTCTCAGTAATTGGTTTGCCCGACACGTTGACACTTTACCTGTTAGACTGGAAAGTGGCACTTTCCAGGAATCGGGGAAGTGCTCCTAAATAGTCTTTGACTGCCTCATTTCTGATATTGATGTACAATATCATGGATATCTGCAGTTTGGCATCCTTGACCATGCAAAAGCCTTAATCCCGACCCATCCCCCAATGATAGAAACATTAAACCCTAGAGGACCCTTTGTTGCAAAACCTTGTCATCATAGCTTTTCACAACAACAAGATTTTGAATACAATAATGTGCAATGTTCATTTATCAGTGGAGGTTATCCAAATCTCAGCAGCTGAACCTCGCAATGTGAAAGGAGGTTGTGTTCTCCGATATTTTGTCTTTTATCTACAAGGGCAGATTTGTTTAGTCAAAAATGCAAGAGAGAATCTTGAGCTGGGAAATTATTTTGTCTGCAGACTTTTTATTTTTAACCCTCTGTATGCATGAATATTTAGTAGCATTCGGAATTTCTACTTTTTTTTTTAAATCTCTTTTACTGCCAGATGTTATGGGAAAAAAAACTTTTGATCATTCACGTCACTTTGGAAAACGTTCTATTCATCAGATTCTGTCATGTTTCATTGTAATTTCAAAGACTGGCAGCCCATTGAAAAGAGATACAATGCTGCCATCTGCTGACCATAGTTATTGAGTGTTTTTGATTCCACAACCCATTGACCAGGCAGCGCTGCACTTCGATGTTGTAAAAAATGTAGTTGACGTGATTTAACGTTTATGGCGGCATATATCGTGATTTTACTAATCGCTATTAAACGTTTTTGGCGGTCAAAGAGTTAATGTTGCCATTCGAGATGGGATCTTGTGGCAATTTTTGGAAGATGTATCAGTCTGACTGATTCATGCGATCACAAACGTCCATTTTTGCAAGTCCATCTGTTTAGCAGGCTTAGTGGAAGAATGTTAAGAGCATATCCGTTTTTTTTTATGATGTATGATGTAATGACCTCACATAATGTCTGAAAATCCCTCCCGTGTCTAACATGACCAATGTGGTTGTCTAGGTTCGAACATCTCAGTCCATCCCAAGACGAGCCGCCGACGCCCGAGCCGTTGCCTTCCACCTCCCGAGCCAGCCAGCCCGATCCGGAGCTCAGTGGGCCGACGCCCGGCCTAGGGGCACAAGATTGGGTCAACGCCGCCGAGTTTGTCCCGGGGCAGCCGTACTGTGGACGCGGTGAGCGATTGATTTCAAGTGTGGCGTCGCACATGACACTGTGCTTGCTTGACCTTGTTTTGATGTCAGTTCAAGGAGGTTTTTCTCTGCGCGCCTGATAAGAAAGCGTGGCTATTTTCGTCAGGTTGAGAACGGCATTTATCTCGTTTAAAACAACAGATGGAATGTGCGGCCAAGCAGTGGAAAGTTGAAGACCAGCCGGACGCTGATTTGTTTCAGAATAGACTAGAGCCTTAATATTTCAGAATGCAAGATGACAGTTTAAAGCAGGGGTCAGCAACCTTTACTGTAAAAAAAACCCATTTTAGCCAAATAAGTAAATAAATTTAAAAAAAAATCTGCCTGGAGTTGCAAAACCTTTGAACATTGTGATGATCAAAACAGTATGTTTATTATTATTATTATTTTATTTTATTTTTTATTTTTTTGACATTTTTTTTCTGCCTTTTTAAGCTATCAATTTTCTGACATTTTGGCAATTTTGAGGACATCTTTATGGTGATTTTTGGGATTTCTTTCATTTTAGACATATAATAGTTACATGCTAATTTTGGGGATTTCTTTTGTTTTTGGACATTTTATAGTTACTTTGAACATTTTCTTTTAGGCCTCTTTTAAATTAATTTTCTGACTTTTATTTATTTATTTTTTTATTTTTTATTTTCCAATTCTGCTTTTTCCTTTTTTAGGACATTTTATGGTCACATTTTTAGGAATTTTTAAAAACTTTTTCATGACCTTTGTCTCTTTTTCTGACAACTTACAAATTTAGACTAACATTTACAAAAAAAAAAAAAATAGATTTAATTATTCATTTTTTCAAATTCTAATTGTTAAATAATTCAAAGAAAATTGTATCTAAAAAAAAAAAAATACAAAAATAAATAATTTCTACTGTTTTTTTTTTTATTCTTATTTTTTTTATTATTTTTTTTAATCAACAGAGAGCCACAAGTTGCAGACCTCTGGTTTCAACTAAATTGATTTTTCTACTGATTATCCCATTGATTGATGCATGTTAGGTGCACCTGGGGTCACTATTGCCTCGCTCTTCATAGCTTTGACTTTAAGTGTGTGTGGCTTGAAAAGGTCTGGTGAGTGACGTGTGAGCCGATGAGTGTGTAGAATTGTCTGCTGTGAGCTCATGTCAGCAGCTAGTTGGCCACAAATGAATTTGAACATTTCCTTTCCGGTGCGCTCAGCGGAGTCGGGGAACGCGCGGAGCTCCGTCCCGCTCATCGAGGAGCTCGACAGCGAGATGGCGACGGACGACAAGGAGCTGAGGAAGCAGCTGTGTCCGTACGCCGCCGTCGGCGAGTGCCGCTACGGCCTCAACTGCGTCTACCTGCACGGCGACGTGTGCGACATGTGCGGCCTGCAGGTGCTCCACCCCACCGACAGCAACCAGCGCTCGGACCACACCAAGGTATCGATAGAGCGGGGAAACCGTTCATCTGACGATTAATCGCTGAGTGGAATTTTTTACTAGGGCCGCTCGTTTATAAAAGAAAATATTAATCACCATTAATTTGGTAATTGTCTTTTTTTTTTTTTTTTTTTTTTTTCAAGAATGTATAAACATAAAAAAAAAATATTAAGACAAATCAATTTCTTTGAAACACTATAATTATGCAAGTTCCTTTTGGACCAAACAGGACATTAAATTAGTTATTTTAAAATTAAAAAAAGGTGCAAATGTATACATTTAAACAATTAAAAATTAGCATTAATAATCTTTGTTTATAATTACACCGATTTTGTTATTGTGGAGTCTAATAATTGAAATTGTAATTGAATTTCGATTAACTCATTTGCACCCAAAAACGTTCTATTTTAAATGTTTTATGTGACCCAAAGACGTATGGTTTTTTTTGTTTTTGTTTTGTTTACATTTTTATGCTAGCACGTACAAAAGGCTTTGATGCAGCCTCTGAACTGCAGAGAACGGTTAAAGCAGTGGTAGTAATTACAAAAAACGTCCAGCAGGTGGCAACAGAGTATAGGAGATCAAGCAGGGCCATGATGCAAACAAGCTGATTTCACCACAGATTTGTGAATAATGAAATGTAGCTATATTCTAATACTAATTGCTGCAAAACAGAAATATATTCTTTTGGTAGGGTCCATGTTTTTATCGCAATAGAACACAATATCTTGTGGGCCTTGCAAAATCAGTCAAAATCCAGTAGAAGGTGGTTGCTTCAGTGAAAATGGCTGCCAGTGAATGAGTTAATTGCACAGCCCTACCTGTCACTAATATTTTTAGAATCAATTTATCGATTATTGAATCCACTAATCGATTAATTTTAATTTTGCATTAAAGCCTATTACAAAAAGCATTTCCCCTGATTAAAAACTATTAAAATGGTTATCGATTTAATTTTGACAGCTCTCAGAATTTTATTCTGCCAAATATAATCAGCCTGACAAAATACACATTGGCCGTATGTGTATTTGCAAATGTTTCCTTCAACTTGTTCACTCAGGCGTGCATCGAGGCCCACGAGAAAGACATGGAGATCTCGTTCGCCATCCAGCGCAGCAAGGACATGATGTGCGGCGTGTGCATGGAGGTGGTGTTTGAGAAGAGCAACCCGAGCGAGCGCCGCTTCGGCATCCTCTCCAACTGCAGCCACTGCTACTGCCTAAAGTGCATCCGTAGGTGGCGAAGCGCCCGGCAGTTCGAGAGCAGAATCATCAAGTGAGTCACGCGCTCGCGTCGGTGCTCGGCAAACGACGACGAGCTGTCGCTTTTTTCGGCTCGAGATATTCCGACAAATCTTTTTTTTTTTTTTTTTTTTTTTTTTTTTTTTTTTTTTTTAGAACGAGATGGAAGATTTGATCTGAATTTGTTTTTGTCATCCCAACGTGACTATTTAAAATGTGTTTGTCATGTTTTCCAGTGTCCATAATGAGCTTTCCCCTACAGATCGTGCCCGGAATGTCGAATCACATCCAACTTTGTCATCCCGAGCGAGTTCTGGGTGGAGGACAAGGAAGAAAAGCAGAAACTGATCCAGACATACAAGGAAGGCATGGGGTACGTGGACAGTTGCTCTCGCGACGCCAAAATACGCGAGGGGGCAACAATTCGAGTGCGACGTAGGCGTGCCCGAGTCGTTAAAAAAAAAAAGCGAACTGGGCGTAATCGAGGGCTCCACCGTGCGCAAAAGTGGGGCTGGATCAGATGAATTATAATTTTTTTTTTGTTCAGTTCATGTTTTCACGCTAATATCCCCAACCTTTTATGTACAATAAAAAAAAATAATAATATCTCCCCTTTACGCTATTTAAAAGGAAACATAATTCCGTCTGTTGATTGTGTTCCCCAGGGGTAAACCGTGTCGATATTTCGACGAGGGCCGCGGAACGTGTCCTTTCGGATCCAACTGCTTCTACAAGCACGCTTTTCCTGACGGGCGTCTGGAGGAGGCTCAGCCTCCGCGGCGGCAGACCGGGTCCAACAGCAGGAACCGGGTATGACGTCATATCACATTGATTTAAAAAAAAAACAAACAAAAAAAAACAGCACCAATGGGTGTCCGGCTTCCTCGCAATTTCAAACGGGATAAGCAGTAGAGAAAAAAAAAAAGGGTGGTAAATAGCTCAGTCAGTTGTGATCCACATGTAGCCTGCTACTGTAGCACCATCTGCTGGTTGGTTGTAGAAGTGCAGGTTTGCAAAATTAAGATCTGGCCCAGACTTTGGGAGTTGAGCAAAAGCGGAAATAAATAAATAACAAGCGGTTGTTACTTGCAAAACTCCCCCCCCCCCCCCCCCCAAAAAAAAAAAATGTTTTATTTAGGCTTATGCTCAATTATTTCCTCAGCTATGTTTAATTTTCATATTAACTCATTTGCTCCCAGAAACCTATAAATACCTTCTGTTTTAAATGTTTTAAGTGTCCCAAAGACGTATTTATACGTGTTTTGTTTTTCTTTGCTAGAACATTGATGCAGCTTCTGAACTGCAGAGAATGGTTGAAGCAATGGTAGTTATTACAAGAACGGCCAGCAGGTGGCAGCAGAGTATAAGAGATCAACCAGGGCCATGTTACAAAAAAGCTGATTTCACCACAGTTCTAAACAGATTTATGAATAATGTAGAGATGGACCGATATGCTTTTTTTCAGGGTATCGGTAGTCAAGGAGGCTGATAACCGATATTTGAAGCCGATATTCATTTGCAGTAAATATAGAAATAGAAAAATAGTATCGGAAATATTCAGGACAGTCGCAACGTAATTAATTTGATTTCCCGAACGCAAGCTGAAGCGTATTTATCCCCTGCAGAATTCACGACACACGCGCCTCTGGGACATCCTGGACGAGCGAGAAAGCAGCGACTCGTTCGACAACGACGACGAGGAGATGGTCACGTTCGAGCTGAGCGAGATGCTCCTCATGCTGCTCGCCGCCGGCACCGACGACGAGGTGACCGACTCCGAGGACGAGTGGGACCTGTTTCACGAGGAATTGGATGATTTTTACGAAATTTACCTATAGCTGCCCCCCACACACGCATATCACCCGATCCCAAATATATAGTAAACTCTAGAATGGACTGTCTCGTGTGAGTGATGGACAGTAGCTCCGCCCCCTCCCTTAAACTCCTTGTATTGTGGCAGTGCCTTTCAGCAGGCCATTAATAAATGAACTTAAAAAAATGTAAAAAAAAAAAACAAAGTGCATTTGTGCTAAAAAAAAAAAAAAATTACAAAAAATTCTAGATCCCTGTGACTTGCCCCTTGTTGTCCAAGCAAAAAAAAAAAAAAAAAATTAACAAGTTTATCGGAATCCTGCAAGTTTATTTGTGGCTGTCGTTTTCACACAATGCTCACACAAGCCTGCCACATGATGAACTTGTCGTTTATTCCAATTGCGACGGGCGTGTTATAAGATGTGACCCTTTTCGAAGGCCCTCTCACCTTTATTAAAGCTGTTTATATAGCTTATATATTGTGCTTAACTATTAATCATAGCGACGTTCCTGGTGTACTCAGTATTTACTGTACCGCCACGATTTTTTTTTTTTTTTTAAATCGTTCCATCAACGATCGAAAAGGCGAGACGGGCGTCGAGCACGACGCCTATTTGTTGGTTTGTTCAACCCGATCCATTTGCACCTTAAGTCACCGAGCAGCTCACAAAGCGATATGAACTTTAAATTCCCCGACCCCCCCCCACACACACATGAACCCTTCATTTCATTAAGTGCAATATTCTACTATCTACTGACTTTCAATGTTGTAAACTAAAAGCCGGGGAAGGCGTCCCCTTCCCCGTATTCAGGCTCCAAAGTACAACGGGGGATGGGGACAGGTGGGAACAGGGGCCACACTTGGGCTTCACCGGCCGTATTTTTATCCTTAAAACGTTTGAACTGTACTCGTGAAATGTTTCTCCGCTCCTCTCCGGTAGCCGGTTTCAACCTGTTGAGCTCCGTTGGAATGCATATGTTTATACTGAAATGTGTGTTTTCTATGTTCCACGACCATCCATCTTAACTTGAAATAAAAGTTTATTATCAATATGTAGTTTGGGGGTCACGTTTTTGTTTGGGCAGTGATTGTTTGAGTTGAGGTGCACAATACATTTTCGTTACTGCTTGTCATCATCGGGTTACGCATTTCATAGTAGACTTAAGCTCCAAAATTTAAAGGTAACACAACTGATTATATTCTCTTTTTAAACTCATTTTAAATGACTGCGAATATTTTCTTACCTTGGAAATAAAATCTTTCCATGTAGGGGAAATGAATACACCTGTTTGGGAAACAATGGTTAGAGATATTTTACTGCAATGTTAATCTTTTAATTTCGCACTTATAAAATTACAAGTTTTAGTTTAATTTTACCAAAATATTTTATATTGCACATACTTTGATTTTTTTTTAAACATGTATTCTTTTTACAACTGTTTTATACTACTTTGATTTGCTTTATTAGATTTTTTTTTTAATTTTACCATATTTTATATTGCATTTTTTTATTTAAAAAATGTGTATATTTTAACTGGTTTATATTTTATTAATAGAAACATTTTGGTGAACATTTATCATGCTTCCCCTGGACTGCAAGAAGTATTAAAATGTCAAATATTGTTTTAAAGACTTATTTTATATTTATTTTCACATTCTATATTTGCATATTAAGCCAAGCATTTTCCAAACAGCAAGAAATATTAAATATTGTATTAAACCCATTCATATGCGGTTATAAATAATGGATGTACAAATCCATTCCATGTGACAAATTCCATGCCTTTGTTTCTAAGCAACTCTTCTCTACGCCTAAAAAAAAAAAACGAGGAAGAAAACGGGGGGGGAAACTGATGCGAGCGTCGAAATACAATGATCGCAGAAATTCTTCCCAAAGACAATTCCAAGGCATTCCAATCCGTCGCGACTTTGGGCTCAGACTCCCCCGTCTCTTCCTCGCCCTCCCCGGAAGCCGGCCGGCTGCTAAGCAGGAGGCGGGACGCGCGCACCACCTGCGGCGGCGGCATCCATCCGGAGGAGAGCGGCGGCATCCGGCCGCTGGTGTCCGGCGGCCGCATCATGACATCGGCGGACTTCGCCCACGCCGGCGCCCCTCTGCTGGCCGCCCGCTCCACGCGGAGCCTCCTCTACAAGGTCCTGTCCTTCCTGCTCCTCGTCTTGCAGGGCGGCGTGCTGGACTTCTACCTCATCGCCTTCACCGACCTGTACTGGTGCTCGTGGATCGCCACCGACCTGGTGGTGGTCTCCGGCTGGGCCATTTTCTTCGTCAAGAACGCGCGCAGCAAACGGGAGCGGGCCTGCGGCTTCCACCAGAAGGGCTCCGCGTACGGCGGCTGCAACCTGGGCGAGTTCACCTACGCCTACCTGGCGTGGCTCGTCCACGTCATCGCGTGCACCCCCAAGGTGGCGCTCATCCTGGAGACGTCCATCCTGGACCAGGTGGCCGCCAAGGTGCCGTGCGGGCTCACCGGCTTCAAGATCGTCAGCCTGCTGTCGGCGCCGCTGCTCTTCTGCCTCATCAACGCCATCATCGAGGATCTGAACGGGGCCACCCGCCACCACTCGCAGAGCTGCTTCGCCTCCACCTGCCTGGATCTCATCGACAGCTTCTCCCTGGTGGAGGCGCTGCTCCGGGGCGAGATCCCCACGCCGTACCTCAAGTACACCGTCATCTCGGCGTACTTCGTGGCCCTGGCGGCTCCCGTGCTCTGGTTGTACGAGCTGACCGCGTCGGAGCTCCGGTGCCGGTGGCTGTGGGCTCGCTTCTTCTCCGCGGGCCTCCTGGTCAACGCGCCGCTGCTGGTGGTCCGCTGCTTCCAGGTGTACGTGTACCGGGGCCCCGTGTCGGTGTTCATGTTCAAGAACGTCTTCTTCCTGGCGTGTAAGCTGCTCGAGCTGGCCGAGCAGTGCGTGGCGGTGCGCGGCGTCCGCAGGAGGCTGGCCGGGGGCGGCCACCACCAGGCCCGCTTCTCGCACGGCGTGTCCGAGAACGACATGTGCCCGCACGGATACGTCAACACGCTGGCTGTCGCCCAGTCCTAGTCGGATGCGGACCGGCTCCCCGAAATGTAACAAGTATCAAGCCCATTCGATTCAACGCGAATTAAAATGTGGAATCATCCAAAATTAGGCCACGTGATCCAATTCAGAATTATTGTGACATATTTTGCACTATAAAGCCAATTTAATTGGTAAATTAAAATAAAACGTAAAATTCCACTCATAATGGGATTGAACAGTACTGAATCATCACCATTAAACAGGCCACAACTCAATTGAGTTGACTTTGAAAATACATATTTACAACATTATTATCAATTTAATTGGAGTAATATTTGAGTGGAGTGTAACAATAACACTATATTTTTTTTTTTTTTAATCGGTTAGTGGTTCTTCCCTTGAAAAATTTGCAACCACAATAGTGAGAAAAAAAAATAAAGTATATGGCACATGAGTATCAAATTACGAAATGTTTAACATTTCAACTAGATGCTGGTCTACTTTTGTTACTTCCAAAACAATATTTACACAAGCCTTTGTTATTTCTACAGTGAGACACAAATGTGCTTTATCACCAAATAAGACCCTCATGGCCTTTCGCTAAGAGCAGTGCTTTATTACTTTTCCTATCAGGCCACCTTAGTTACAAACCAGCTCGGTCACATTGATGAGTTTTTCTTGTCAGAATGCAAAACAACAAAATTATGTCATTGTAAGATTTTAATATATGTAAACTTTGCAGTATACTGGATATCCTCAATGGCAAGTACGTCTGTATCTTTTCAATATGTCAGATTTTCCTTTTTGGGGCAATCGCTGACCAAACCGGGGTCCGATTTTCAATTTTTATTTTTTATTTTTTTTACATGTCTGGAGAGCACCCCCATTTGGGAGCATTGGACCGGTGCTATACATTCACTTACGAGGGCAATGGGTGTACTGTTACATTACTGAATTTTCCCATTGCACTCGAATGCAACATGTCTTTGTGGGTTGTAAAGTGCAATTTTTGAAGAACCCTGCTCCCCATTCATGCACATTTGGTGTCTTCTATTGATGACAGTGTTGTCTGCAAGTCTGTGCAAGTACTGACTTAGTGTAGACGTTTGTAATATTGTCCCGCTTACACCCGATACAGTGAACTCTCGCATATTCTGGTAAGAATCGCAAATTCACATATTCGCCAATTTTGTACTCGGGCCAAAGGCACGTTGAATCTAAAAGTAATGCTTTGGCGCCTCTTATTGCCAAGGAACTATGTTGAAGTGGAGGGAGGAGCTTCATTTCATCACAATATTGTCTAATAGAGGGGGAAAAAAGTGATTTGTCGCCCTCTTGTGGCATATGGAGACAAGTATAAAAGAGTTATATGTGGATTTGACCTATATATGCGGGGGGTGTTCACTGTCGTCCCACAAATATTTGCTTTACCAGACCAACAAGACATCCCTTGTGTGTGTAAATGTACACCACGTGCAACCAATCCGCATTTGCTCAACGGAAAGTCATCAAAATACGTCCTAGTGAGCAAAGCTGTCCACCTCTTTTAGCCATTTCACTTCTACCATTGTAACCGTCGATGTTAGCTAGTTTAATGTACATGTAGCTAAATACAACAAAACAGTTAAACTTGCAGTAGCTGGATGTAAAAAAAAAACAAAACAAAAAAAACAATGTTCACCCAGGTTCATCTTCCAGGTTGACATTTTATTATTATTATTTTTTTGGTGCATTAAGAATGAGTTTTCCTCCCCAGAGTTGCCCGGAAAATGGTCAAGACCGAAATGGGTTCAACATACTCAATATTTACAATCAAAAATTTACTTCATCAAAAACAAAACGATAGTTAAGATGTTACAAATCAGCACTCCGCGTATGTGCCTGCACTTTTCCAAAATAAGGTATAGCTTCTGTCACTTTGAAGAATTGTCTAGAATGTATTGGTAACATGAATTAATTCAATTGGGCGGGACTAATTAAGCCAACCCAGAATGATGTTAATTGCTTTCCTGTTTTATGCTAAGCAAGGCTAAACATACTTATAATTCATGTTGCATTGTTGTGGAGACAATCTTTTTTTTCCTTTTTCTTTTTTTTTAAATTGTGCATTATTATGCTTGAGTCACTTTATTGTATTAGACAGCACATCCCTGTATATAGTATTCACAGTGGTACCTTGACTTGTGAGTTAAACTTATAAAAATCAACTTTTACCAATGAAACGAATCGAATTGCCATTCGTTTTTAAACAGAAGTAGCACTTTACGGCGTTGTACTGTATAAAAACATGCAGTTAATAACAAAATAGAATGTAGAGAAACTATTCTGAATCAAAGCAAAAGGCAAAAATAAAAAATCATAATTCGGAAGTCAAGGTATCATTGTAAAGTGTATATTTGCAGTATTCCGCATTTAGTGCCTCTTAGCGTTGCATTCTGTACGATTGATTTGCTCCCCCAGCAGGCAGGTCAGCGCTTAAACTGACTTGTGCCTTACACTATGTGCAATGTCCAGCCATCCATTTTTTTATTTTATTTTTTTCCTGTCGCACTTACACCTCATTAGAGGTCGTGGGTGAGTTGGAACCAATCCCGACAGACTTTGACTTTGCGAGGCAGCACTTTGGGTACACTTGGACTAGTTTAAGTTGAAATAATTCAAACAAGTGGCGGCCGGCGGGGCTTTGTGAACTCACTCACAGATGAGAGCGGGTGGCAGTTGTCATGGCAACAAGCTACACCGAACCCCATCCCCTATTTGATGCCACGTTAGTCAAAGTATGATTGACACTTATTGTCGTCGTGAACCACAGACATCCTCTTTGTTACTCCAATGTACCCGCTTAAGTTGGTCACATGACCTGACTTGCGAGATTCAATGAAAGATGTGAGAACGTGCACTCAAGCTTGGATGAAATATGCTGCATCGACTGCTTCAAAAGCTTCTTTTGCCTTTATTTTATGTGTAACAATCACACTAGAGTGGCTTCCCATTGGTTGCATATCATATCGCAACAAAGTATTTTAGACTGTATTATTTATATTTCTGATTTCTTCATGCAAAAAAAAAAAAAAAAGTCAATTTCTAGATGTACAGTACCCTGCATGAGCTAGCACAGTTCCATTCAAACGACCAAAGGACACTAAATGGACCTCAGTCTCATGCACACAAAGTGAACAATGTGCGCCATCGGAATCCAACTGGTTTATATTTGGACTTTTTTCCTCTTTCTTCCGACACCTTTACAGGGAATCTTTGCCGTTGTTTACAGATACTAGTACTACCTACACGTGGTCAAGTTGTGTGCTGTAAATCTGTACCACTATATTCCAATCTACTGGATGTACTGTAGATGTTAAGACAAACGTATTGTGTGGTCAAGGTCAAATAAATCATCTTTTATTGGAAAAGTACCAAGTGACTTCATTGAAGGTTACAATTATAGTGCAACGGACTGAAAAGTACAAAACATGATATAGGCCTAGTGCAAATATCTGTTCAAAAAATGTGCCACATTTTGCTCGGAGTGCAACATTATAAAATATCTTGTACAGTAGAAGTGTTGTTTTTTTTCTGTAATAGCGAAATGAAGACTGTATTATCCATGTACACACAAAATCATAAATGCAAATTGACAGTACATCACACAAAACGAGCCCTGGCGTTGAACGTTACATTCAGCCCCTTTCACACAATTTGATGCAGACTTGATCAGATCCGCTACTGAACCCTGTCCAGATAAAAGGCTGGATGGTTTCACAAACCCATTGGTCCAAATGGTAAACGGGACTGCTTTTGATATAGTGCTTTAATCTACACCATGTGTGTCTAAGCTTGGTCCTGGAGGACTGGTTTCCTGCAGGTTTTAGATGTTTCCCTTCTCCAACGCGCCCGTTCCAATCAACAGGATCGTTATCAGGTTTACGCAGACCTTGCTGATGAGCTTCATCTGTGTTCGAGAAGGCGACCATCCAAAACCTGCAGGACTCCGGCCCCCAAGGACCGAGTTTGGACACCACATGTACCCAAGGCGCTTTACAAAGGCTCACATTCACACACCAACGTTCGACTGCGGCCACGCAGGGCGTTGCTCGCCCCACTGGGAGCAAATTGGGGTTCAGTGTCTCGCTCAAGGACACATCAACGTGGTCACCGGGGCTGAGGATCGAACCCACAACCCCCCGGATGGGAGACGGCCACTCTACCACTGAGCCATACCACCACAAGAAGACCAAACTATCCTGAATTTGTAGATGAAGCCACTTTTTCGACTTTCATAAAAAGCCAAACCAACGGCTCCCCCTTGAAGGAAGTTCCAAGTGGGCAAAGTATTTTATAAAGGAAGCCACTTTTCATTTTCCCCAGTGACAGCGAATTACAGGTGGAGAAATCACCCACATTTCCCTACAGATCAAACTCAGCGCTATCTAGAGTTTGCAGAAACAGTTCCTCCTGCAGCTTTGCCAGAGCCGCCAGTGGATCCTCCTTGTAGGGAGCTGCAAGTGGGGAAGGCATTTTGGAGCCGTAGCCTTGATCCGAAACACTGTTTGAACCCTCCGCACTGGGCTCACCCTCGTTCACCTCCACAGGATGAAGGATTTGGTTCTGAGCGGGACTCCTGATGCTCGGATGAGGTACCTCACGCGAGCTTGATCCGGCGGAGCCGCTGAGCCACTCGTCCTCGTCCTCTTCTGGAATCTGGCTTACGTGCCTCCCCTCAGCAGACGGAGCGTGCTTTCCAGGTAAAGCGGATGGAGGGCTGTTTGAAGGACACAGGTGAGGCAGGACTGACTGTTGCTGGTATCTGTACACAGGGTTGACGAGCGGTACGAGTTCTGCCACCGACGACTGTTGGCTCTTTGGGTTCGGTTCCGGGGTTACGACTTGGACGCTGCTTCCGTTCTCTCGTATGTCTACCTGGCACGTATAGACAGGAAGTCCCTCTCTGATGAGAGGAAGACACTCGAAAAGCGGTGAGCCCGTCCGCTGCTGGTCAATGACACAAGTGGGCTCAACGAGAAGATCTTCCTCACTCTGCACGCATTCCCTCTCGAACCAGTCGGGATTTTCCATCTGGTACGCCTGGAAAGTTTCAATGGCGTTCTTCAGGGCTTGCCCCGAGGGACAGTTGAAGTATTCGTCGCCACCGATGCCCTGGATGTGGTTGACCTGACCCGGTTGGTACTTCTCGATGTCCAGCAGGCCGAAGTAGAGTTCCTCAAAGTGCTTCATCAGCGTGTACTTGACAGCAATGTCGAAAACCGACGGCACGTCACGCTCGCTGCTGACGTCGCTGAAGTACGCCACCATGTACTTGCCGTGCTTGCGCGCTTGCTGCATGTCGGGCAGGAAGAGGTTCAAGAAGGGGGTGAGCATGTCGTCGGTGGGCGACAGGAGGTCTTCCTTCAGCGTTACGCGGCGGCGGCCGCACATGGCTCGCCACTTGGCCTGGACCCCTCGCGAGCAGAGCACCAAGACCTTGTCGGTGGGATTCTTCAGCCGCCGCCGCTGACCCTCCAGCCAGCAGACGCGGCCGACCGTGCCCACCGAGGTGGCGTCGAGCAGGTCGATCAGCACCTTGGCGCCGCATTTTGCCTGCAGGAAGGCGCAGAGCTTCAACACTATGTCCCTGTAGAGGCGGTGGTCTTGGGAGTAGATGACCAGAACCGTCGGTGTTTGTTGAATTTGCTGTTTCTGGTTTCCAACGGCGACCGAGCCATCAGCAGTTTTGCCTGAAGGCATTACAAAGCAATGTGACTTTTGACCAGACGCAAAGTGGGTCGATGGCGTTTGTGGGACTAACCTGGCTTCCTGCACAGGATGTATACAGAAATGGCAAAAATCCCAGCACATAGGAGCACCCCACACACAATGACAAGTGTGTATTGAGGAGCATCTGGTGGATCAGTGGGCTTGACTGTTAGGAGTCAAATTACAGTTTATTTATTAGGAGCCCATCTGCTGTGTTCAGCATAAAATTAATTATAAAAATCTATCCTGGTTTATTATTATGGAGACATTATACGAGTCCACGATTGACGTAAACTTCAGTTTTGTGAGGATCAGGTATCAATTATGCGTATCTTTTGATTTTTGGCCACAATCTCCATCATAAACAAAAGCGAGAAGAACGTGATGAGAAGAATATACGCCATATTTACACAGTACACATTTTTTTAACTGACATGGATTGCGTTTTTTCAATAATGTTTGAAAATGACTGATCAAAAAAAAAGGTACCTGCAGGTTTAAAGGAAGCAACATTGAAGACCTTATAAGGTCACTCTGTGACCAATAATCGGTGATATGGAATAACTGATTGCTGATCTTGTGTAACAAGTGTGAAACAAATGCAAACCAGCTTAATCAGCCACCTAATAAGTGGACTTTTTGGATAGCTACTTCAACATTTGGACAGTATTAAGTGTCATTTTGAGGATAGATAAATGTCATCACCTTGGATTATTTCCATTATTTTATGCAGGAAATAAGCTCCTAGCCTTACCATAGTATATTGTGATCCTCTGTATGAAGCAATTTAATCACGTCTTGACGGCAATATTCATATTATGTGTTTGTATCAGAGGCGCATGTATCATGTTAAATTGACATGGGGCAAACCTGAACAAATGTCCAGTGTTTTCTTATGGCGGGTGCAGTCTTCACCACATTTTTGGAACATCGGTTTTATCTGAAAAGAAGATGGGACGTCATTTATTCATGTACACTTACTATTGAAATAACGACAATACAAACAGCTCTTATGTATATTTACCGAGACGTCAAATTGGCAGCAGGTTCTGGGCCATTTACGGAGGCTGAACGATACATTGAGGCGTGTCTGGTTGACCTGGGGAAAAGTCATCAGTTCAATTGCTATTGGTACACTTTAGGTCAGGGGTCAGCAACCTTTCCTGTCAGGAGAGCCTTTTTAGGCCAAATAAATAACCAAAAATGTGTCTGGAGCTGCAAAACATTTGAAGATGGTGATGAAGTAATTAGTGTGTTAGTTTAATGTACTGAGGGCCCAACAGCTAATTAGAGCTGCACCACAACACACAAATATGCACCATCCAATACTTTGGCATTCATTTTCTTTTACCTTTTGTAATTTTTCATACATTTTTAGACATTTCTGCCTGTTAAAAGCTTGACATTTTTTTTGGCAATTTTATAGACATATTTTGGTCATTTTGTGCCTTTCTTCTTCTTATTTTGGACATGTTTTTTTTTTTTTTTTTGGACATTTTTTCAGCTTTTTTTGCCAGCATAATTTTTGACATTCTTGGCAAATTTTGGATGTTTTATTACCATAAAATGCCTTTTTTTGGTTGGGATTCTTTCTTTCATTTTTTAGACATTTTATATTTATTTATTTATCAACATTTTCTTTCCTGCCTTTTTCTTTAAAAAAAAAAAAAAAAAAAAAAAGTAAAAGTTTTTATTTTGTTTTTGGACATTTTAGGTTACTTTTTGAACATTTTCTTTTCTACTTTTTTTTTTTTTTTTTTTTTTTTTTTTTTTTAAATTAAATTGTCTGACATTTCTGGCAATTTCATGGACATTTTATGGTGAATTTCTGCCTTTCCTCTTCCTTTTTGGACATTTTATGATCACCTTTTCGACATTTAGGTTCTTTTAAAAACCTTTTTCATCTTTTTTCTCACACTTGTGAACTTTTGACAATTTTTTAAATATTTATCCATCCATTTTCTTAACCGCTTGCTCCTCATTTTTAATATTTAATTATTCTTTTAAAAAAAAAAAAAAAAAACATCAACTCATTTGAAGAATATTTTATCTTAAAAATACAAATAAATATGTAAAAAATAATACATAATTGTGTGTTTTTTGTTTTTTTAAGAGATCTACAATGAGCCACAGGAAAGGGATGAAAGAGCCACATGTGGCGCCAGCGCTGCATGTTGCAGACCCCTGCTTTAGATAAACCCATACAGTAACCAGCGAGGGCCAAAAACTACATACTACCTAGACTGTGTCTTTTATCCGATCAGTTTTTAGCTATCATGAGCAGCTAAAAACACATTTCTAGAAAAAGAGGACGTGTGAGCTTCCTGTTTGAAAATCTGAGGTAGAAATCTAGGCTACGCAGCACAGGATGCTGTAATGAGCACCCACCTGAATATTCTAGGTCAATTTCCTCAGAAGGAAATGTGTCTGAGTGCTGCAAAAGTGCTGTTAAAAAAACAAAAGAAAACAGTGCTGAGCTCACCTTGTATGCGTGGTCAATATGCTGGTCAGAGGCACAGTTGACAATAACCATGTACTCGTCACACAGCAGGTCAGGGCTGAAGCTGACTGTCAGTGCCTGCCTTTCTTTGACTGTCAGAGCCAGGCTGATGTTGGACTGCCAAAGACTTCCTACAATACAGCAAAAATAAATAAATACAATAAAAAAAAATACATAAATACACCATGTCAGCGAAGGGTACACCCACTGTTTCTCAAAAATAGCAGTGACTCACCTCTCTCTATGCAAAACTGGGTCATGATCATCTCGGAGTCTTGACAACCTGATTCAAAACATTATCAGAGTCACTTCAAAAGTGAGCAAATAACACGAAACATCACAACAATCATGAAATACATCACACTTTAAAACATCTCAAAACATGTATGTATCTTATGAGTATAGCAGCCATTATAAAGTCAGTTTCGCGATAAGTCCTCTTTAACGCTAATAGTTCCAGAAAAGCTCAAGTCCGTAGCGGTTTGGACTCACCTGGAACAACCACGTTCTCGCTGACGTCATAGTCGCTGTGGCCCACTTCTGGTTTGGGGATGTTGAAGACGGAAACCCGATACATGTGCCCTGGGTCCAACACCAGCATATTTGCCGAGAACGACCACTGGCAAAAACATTGTACACCAACATCAACACTACAACCTCAAGCGAAATGACAAACGTTAAAGATTTTATTTTAAATAAATAAACAAGCAATTTATTTGGAAAGCTCACCATGTTGTAATGTTGATTCCTCATTGAGAGTTTGTCTTCAAAGGAATATCTGACGCACAGGTTCTGATTGGTGGCCATCAGCATGACATGAATCTCAGTGGCTTGCAGGTAACTGATGCTGCCTGCAGAGTGACACAGTGGTCGACATTTTAGCAACATTAGATTTCATTTGGGTTATTAGATCAGTACAATTGTTTAGTGGAAAAAAACCAGCAGAAAACAAGGATCGAATTTTGTTACCCCGAGCACTTTTACTTTATCATACCGAATGAATACATAGATCCGGACTTACCGTCATCCTTTATGGTCCAGTTAGCAACCAGGACAGGCTGCAGATGTCCTGCCTCATCCTGGACTGTTGTCACAGACACCCTCAACCCCTGTGGACCACTTGGTGTGTACTCCCAAACTTTCAGCCATTCGCTATCTATGAGGCAGTTACCTGCGTGCACACACGTAACCTCAAATGTTTTCATTCAGGTATTACATTCAAAGCAATTTGCACACATGAATTTTGGAATTTTTTTTGTTTTTTTTTAGGGGTTAGGGGGAGCACTCACTAAAACTGACTGTGCACCTCAGGCCCTAGGTAAAAAGAAGAAGAAGAAAAAAAACAATGTTAATATATCTCTTAGTACTATCATTTTATTCTCGTGAGGAGAGGCTGTGTGCACTTAAAAAACACATTAAAATGCACAATTGTCATGATAATTTAATTTTGTCTGCTCATTGTGGCTGCGTAGATGTCATTCAGGAAGATGGCAGCAAAACAACAATTAAGAAAAACTTGTTGGTGAGGTTGTTAATATGAAGTGGAGACACCCTAGTGGCACGAAAAGAGGAGTAAAGCAATTTTATTTTATTTTTTTACAGAGACAAATGTGTGTAATGGACTGCAAAGCAGTTAAAATAGTAAATATTAAATGTTGATTAACTTTTGTTTTTTCCCAACTGCAGTAGAATTGATTAACTTATTCGATGTAGTCCTGAAAAAATAATTTTAAGAACTTTACCTAGCTTAGGAAATAGGAGAATTGTCTCTAATTCAGAGGCACTAATATTCAAAGTCTTGGTGATAAAACTTTTGCCAACGTACACGAATGTGAGGGGCCCCATGAGTGGGCCCCCAAATGACAAGCTGCGCCTAAATTACACAATACACATAATACAGTACTTTTGTTGTATTTTGACGTCAATGCTAACTATACCATCAAATAGCTTCTGAATTTTCTTATATACATGAAAGGGGAACGAAAAAAAAAAAGAAGGTTTGAGTGCGTATTACCTGTTGGGAGCAGTTCAATGGAACGGACGTCAAAGTTCTCAACGCGGACGACAGCGACAGGCACATTAACAGCAAAACGCTCCCATAAAGCCTCATTTTTAAAGAGTATTACCCTAACTACATGAGCGTCAGTGAAGTAAATAGTGAAGTGTTGCCATTAGAGGAAATTGTAGGTCCACAAAGCAAGCGTTGGTAAAGCGAAAGGAAAGAGCTGATTAATGAAAAAAAAACTTCCGGCTTGGTGGTAAAGTAACCTGCTTGCTTTTGATTATGCTGCCTTCATGTAACCTGGGAATTTACAGAAACCTGTAATGATTAAAAGGAGTCACATCTGTATAATATAATAGTTATACGTTTTGCCTTTAAGAACGCAATAATTATCACCTTTGCATTGGCACATGGTATAAAAAGTCAAGAATATCCTCGCAATAGTTATCTATCTATCTATCTATCTATCTATCATGAACAACAATTTTTAATTTTGTTTTGTTTTTTGTTTGTTTGTTTTTTTAAACACATTATAGTTAAATAGACACAGAACCGGACCCACATTTTGTAGCACCTGTACTAAAGAAAGACGTTTAAAATATATATTTTTTTATTTTTGTCGATGTTGTGTCATCGAATTCTTCTGTAATATTTTCATACTTGTCAAATGTCATTATTATTTTTTATTTATTTTTTTTTTTTACACCGTCAGACTTGTTTTTAAAAAATCACTGGCGGTTTCTGACGGTGTTAAAAAAAAAAAATAATTAAAAAAAAATCTCCTGGCGGTTTCTAACGGTGTGGGAAAAAAAACAACAACAAAACAAAACAAACAAACAAAAAAAAAAACCTTTTTTCTCTTTCCCCCGGCGTGAATGGGCATCCATACAAATTTGATCCCAAAAATATGTAAAAGTAATTTTAGTACCTGCTCAAGGACAGAAGATGCATTGCGCCAGATTGTGCAGCAGAGGGCGCCTTAACATTATTCTCAGTCACATCGGTGGTTTTGTGGGCCAGACTTCAGCATTACGTATACGAGCAATACAAGTCTGATCTCATCCATCAAAGTTGACCCAAAAAGCGCTTGGCCTCATTCTGTCTTCCATCCCGTGCTAATGTAGAGAAACGAGCTGTTAGAACTAATCTATAGGCTCAAATGTCTTTGCCCTTTGGTTCAAATGGATTACGATGCAGGGAAATTGCTGTCTGTTCGGCAAACTATTTCTGGGATTGGGCCCGAGAACCGTTGCATAACTGTTATTCTAACATGGCTTCCAACTGAAATAACATTCAATGGGTTCGACAATGACATTAGAGACATCTTATCAGATGGTTTGATAGGTTACTGTATAAATAAACGTTTACCCTGCCTGCCGTTTGGTTCAGTTGCTCCAAAAACCTTAAATGGCAATGCACTGTGCAGTGCTTACATTATGCACAACACTCCTTTCTTTGATAGGGTGCACCCTGCCGAAATGTGTTGTCTATATTGTGTAGACTTGAGGAGACCATCATATTCATGTCACGAAGTTATAGCTTTTGTTTGTTTGTTTGTTTTTTTTCTTTACTTTTATGATTGTTAATGATGGAGGCGTGTACACCTGGAGACCACAAGCAATGACTTTCCGCCTGGCTGCCACAAACGATAACATAGAGATAACGGCGCCATTCATACGCTCGGTGCGCCGAGAGGCCTCCTAACGGCGTTTCATTCTCCTGGCGAATCAATATGCTGAAGCCCCCTTGCCGTCTTATTACTTTGTATGGCAGCGTGGAGACACCTGTGCAGGGGAAGGCATGAGAGGAATGTAGATTATAATGGAGATATGTGCTGGATGAGATGGGAGAGGCTTCATATTTGGGTTGTTGTTAACTTGAATACTGCCAGGACCGTAGTCGAACATCAGTAAATGTAGTTTTTATGTTCACATAGAAGATAAATATTGTTTGGGTATCTGTATTCATTTTTGGACAACTTTTGATGTATCTGTACTTTCTACTCTTTACAATTACAAAATGGCCTCCTTACTTTTTTTTTTTTTTCAACCTCCACAATCACGGTGAGTGTGTCAAAAAACAAACAAACAAAAATGTGATTGAATGAGATCTAGTTGACTTATCAGGTTAATCTGTTAGCACGATTGCGTTTCACATTAACTGTTAACATTAAGGTACCTTTTTATCGTTCAAATGTACAAAGTTTAATTTTCTTTGATTGTATGCTGTTTGTATGCATTGTTGCTCCACCTGTGTTAAAGTAGCCGTTGTTTGAATCTTAAAGGGGTACTTAGAATTAGCTTTGTGTCAACACTACATGTTCAACTAAATCCTTTAATTTCTAATGAAAATCTGCTAGCTTGATGCTAACAAAATATGAAATAGAAATGACAATAAATGTTTGATAAACCTTAAAAAAACTTATTTTTACATACGTGGAGCAGCAACACCAAACCATAAAATAACAAAAGTCCACTAGTTTAATGCTAACATACAGCACTTTGTAAACAGCAACGCCTGTTCTTAAAGCGCTTCATAAAGTTGAGTTGAGTATTAATTGTACAAGAAAAATAATAAAGTTCAAGTTATCAAACTCATTCTGGATGAAATATTAACCTTTTGCTGCTGAAAATGACTCAATGAGTCTAGTATTCCTTTAATAATAACATAGCATCTATGATAATCTCCGGTAACTATTTGCACCATATGTTAGCATTAAGCTAGCGGAATTTTGTTATTGTATAGTTTGGTGTTGCTGCACACCGTGTATGCAAAAATAACAGCTGTTTTAAGGTTTATCATTCAACATTTATGCTAATTTCCATTTCATATGATGTTAGCATCAAGCTAGCAGATTTTCAGTAGAAATGAAATGGTTTAGTGGACCATTTAGTGTTTACACAAAGTTAATTCTCTTTATTTTGTGAGTTTTACAGTAAACTTCAACTGGGAGCTTTGCCTCTGAAAGTGCTGTTATCCGATAATCTCCCATTTCTTAATTGCGAGAGAGTAAAAACAAGTGCGAAGTATGTTTTTTTTTTTTTTTGGTCTTTATATAGTACAGTTTTTCACCTATTGCATATTCCTGATGATAAACCGTGGATTCTCTGTACCACGTTCAAACATACACATCAATGCTAGTCAAACGTAAACGATACTTGAGGTCTTGATTGACAGCCATCCTTTTCACACGGATTTCCTCCTCTTGCCAAAAACGTTGTTGATGAGTTTGGCCACGGACTTGGAACCGCTCGGGCGTCTCCTGCGCTCCTTGACCTTGCCGCCTACGCCGGCGCTCTGCACCGCCTTGGAAAATATGAGCGCCACCTCCTGGTAGTGCTCGGCCGCCGACAGCTCGTGGAACTGGCAGCGGAACTCGGCCGCCAGGCGCTGGCCTTCTTCGCGGCGCACCTCTCGCATGTGGCACAAGTCGTGCTTGTTGCCCACCAGAAATATAAGCGACTCGGCATCCCTGAGAAAATATTCAGCAATATTTTATTCATTTATTTTTTTCTTCACATTTTGATGAACCTGAATACCTTTTGGCCGATGCCAAGCGGTGCTCCCTGATGAGTTTCACTACCTTTCTAGCGGCAAGAAAGGACGAGCGGTCGCTAATGTCGTAGACAACAATGAAACCGTCGGCCCAGTCAATCTGCTCATTGGGAGTTAATTTACTCTGAAAGGCCTGAAAAAAAAAGACATGTGACTGAGTCTCTGCATCCGCGTTTTCATAACAATGTTGACTATCCTGACCTTGGAGCACGGCTCGTACAGCTCCAGATTCATCTGCCTTCCATCCAGAGTCAGACGCTTTCGGTATATGCATTCTGTTCGAAGGAAAAAAAAAAGAAAAAAACAATCATCAAAGTGTGGTGGTGCGCTCACTCCCTCTAGTGGTACATGAAAGAATCACCGCCTTAGTACGGTGCAGTTGTGTTTTACGAGCGCTGTCACTAGCGAATATTTTTTGAATCGATTAATCTATCGCTATTCAATCAATTAATCAGATTCATTATAATTTTGCATTACATGGCATTACAAAAGCATTTTTTTTTTTTCTGATTAGTGTTTATTAACCAGTGATTGGTGGCTCCAAACTAAGGGCTGTGCATTTAATCGAAACCTTTTTTTTATATATATTTTAAAATAAGGATTTTTTTTTTCATCCAAAAGTAACTTGCATAATTATAGTCTTTCAAAGAATTGTATTTGTCTTAATATGTTTTATTTTATTTTTTCCAACTCCAAGTTTTTACTTTATTTCAGCTTCTGATAAGCAACACATACTTACATATTTGTGTGTACGGATCTGCACGCAAATTGATTGATTGATTTTGAAGTGCTGCGCCCATGAGTGAAAATCATTTTCCGGTCACATACGATTAAACAAAAACAAAAGAAGTTTTGTGTAGTGGACACTTCATTCCAAATTAAAATTAGACACTTGGTGCATTAATTGATTGAATATGTTGTTTTTCCTTACCTGAAGATGACGCATATTCTCCAATAAAACGCTTTGTGAAGAACCGGACGATGAGGGCTGCAGAGAGAAAAAAACAAAAAACAAAAAAACAAGCGTTACTCTGTACAACTTGATTCGAATTTGATTTCAGAGAACCCCCTGTACTGTATCTCCACCAGCCTAAATTGTAATCGTCTTACCTGACTTTCCGACTCCTTCACTTCCAAGCACCGCAATCTTGATCTCGTTCATATTTTCCTCAAAGAAAAAGCTCCAGGAATAAATAGCATACTTTAAGAAACGAGGGGAGGAAAATAAACGTGTTGAAGCCCACTTGACAAGCGGCGCACAAAAGAGCTGGGTGGAGGAGAACGAGAGGCGGGGGGCAAGGGGGATTCAGCTGAGACGCTAATGGGGGCGTGTCTCCTTGACCATTCATCCAGGAAAAGGGGAGTTCATTTGTGGTTGTTAATTTAAATTAACAAAGCATGATGCAGTAGTTTAGATTGTGTTTAGGAGGAATGAATTGTTCCATCCCTAATTTGCTTATGTAAAGAGCTTCTATTTATGGCCACATTCAGAACTAGTTCTATTTCGTCCCTCCCGACCGCCAGGTGGCGGTGCTGTAACCAGCACGCAATTCGATTTATGGCCATGGTTTTGTCTCCATCTAGTGGACATATCTGATTGCTGTAGGCTGAAAAAAAGGCACAACAATGTCCTTTTTTTTTTCTCTCTTTTTTTTTAAGTTTTATTGGGAAATGATTGCCATTTCTAGATGCATTTTGTGATTGATTTTATCATCTTAATAGTATTTGGAATCGAGATGATATGAATCAATTCATCTTAAAAACTCCCAAATTACTGCTGATTGATGTGGCATTTTCTGAATCAAACAGAAGTGCACATTTGCTTACATAAGGATAAAATAGAATATACACTTACATTGAAAAACATAAAACAATATATATATAAGAATGCAACTGGCTTTGGGTGTAAACATGTGACAATAACAATGGAGTGCGACTGACCTATATTAGTTTTAAAATGAACTGTTAATTAAGCAGGAATGTTAACATCATATTTGGTTTATAAAGCAGCGATAAGAAAGATTGTATTGCACCATAAGAGGGCTTAAGTTGTTCAAAAAAGCGTAAAATGATGAAAACATGGAGGCCCTGGAGTGAGCGTAAAAAGTCTGAAGTGAAACTCTCAGACCGTCACGATCGGATCCCATGTCGTCACGTGCGCGCACGCGCATGGAATTGCATCCGGATTTGGGAAAGAAATCTCTCAGAGGATAACGCAGCTTGACGTGGATGCCTCCGAACTGTTGGATGCAAACAAAAAGTAATAAACAGGCTTACAATGTTATATAGAGAGCATAACACTTAATAAAGGGAAAAAAAAAAGGCTGAAATCACCTGTGCTCTGCAGTGGACTGTTTCATCCTTTTGGGGGCGCTACTGTCCCACTCAATGGCTGGTCCCTGAGCAAGCTCACCAGGCTGATCGTTCACCTGCACAGACGGGGAGAAAGCTCAGGTCAGTCCTAAAGACTGATTCAGATCACCACTAACTTCATGACTGCAGCACATACTTCAAATCACACTAAATAGGGCTGCAGGGGGGAAAAAAAGGGTCGTAACTGCAAAGATCTTTAATGCTGAATTCACATTCATGTAAAAAGCTACTAATAGCTGGTGTTGTATTGTTTCTATTTGTTTAACTGTTTGATGTCACATCACTTTTGGCTAGTATTTTACTTAAGCTCGTTTGCAAGCTAATTGTACAAATTGATGAGGAAGTTGGTTCAATTGTACAGTACTCTTTTTTTCTTACTTAAAAAAAAAAAAAAAAAATGTTGGTGTTAATTGTGGGGGATGGATTAGAATCAAAGCAGTTCCATTTATAAGATATAACTTGCGATAATATTGCTTTAAATGATGAGCGTGGTCCAAAACCGAACTAAACTATATTTGAATTAATCCTAATGGTTACCTATTAAATTGTTTTGAATTTCTCAAACTGGACAATCTTAAGTACCGTATTTTCCGCACTATGAGGCGCACCGAAGAGCCTTCAGTTTTTTCAAAAGCTGACCATGCGCCTTATAATCCAGTGCGCCTTATATATGGATCAATATTGAGCTGCAACAGGTCTCGCTGTCAAGACGCTATCGGTGACCCTGCACGATCGGTGACGCGCATGCGCAGAAGATCCCGCCATCTTGGATCGCGAGCTAATACTAATACTTTACCTCAGAGAAAATAATAAAACAGCTGTTTATTCATTTTGGGAGTGAATGGAGTTGTCAGAAAGCTGGTTTGTAATCTATTAATAAAGTTTGACTGACCTATCTGACTGTTTTGTTGACATTCCCTTTAGCGCAGCATCATCTAATGGATGCATAACGTAAACCCAGCCTCTACTGTAGTGCCTTATATATGAAAAAAGTTTTAAAATATGTCATTCAACGATGGTGCGCCTTATAATTCGGTGAGCCTTACAGTAGATACAGTAATTTCTGCTGTGTGTTTACCGTTTTCTTACCATGTTTGTATTTATCATGTTCCTCTTCCTGCTGGCGTTGCTGCTGCTTGGTAAATTGCGGGTTTCCTGGTTCAAATCTTCTCGCTGAAGGACAACCGTCGACTTGGGCTGCAGCTTCCTGCAAACACGGTGCAAACGTACAATGGTGAGTTGGCTTTGCATGTTTTTTTTTTTATTTTTTATTTTTTTTAATGCTAACGAACACAGCCGGGCGACCAAGTGAGGCGGAAAAGCTTATAGCTGCAAATGAAAAGGTAAGTAAGGGTTCAATGGTGTTTAGCATCCACCACATCCCTGGTGGTCGGGCCTTAGCAGAGCTCATCCTTCATTTAGTGCCACCGCGCATTGATCTAGTCACTAATTAAGTCCCCTGTCTACTAGCGGCGGCGTGAAGAGCGCGTACCGAGAAAAACAATGGCGTGGAAAAAAAGCGGTCGGATAATAACGATGACTCCACAATGGACGGGTAATTTTGTCATTAAAAATAATAGAGGCGGGGGAAAAAATGGACTCCGATTCAGGGATGTCAGTCAAGCATTGTGAAGACTTCTGGAAATCAATAATTTAGCCGTGTGTGGACACGCGCTCACACCCGACGGGCCTCTGGCGCCGCTGACCTCTGCTCCTTTCGGCCCGTCCTCGACTCGGTCCTGCGCTACGGCTAATTACGCTCCCCGGAGTTTAGAGCCTTTAGAGCCTCGTCCGCCGGGGTGGTCCGTAGCGCTATGACAGCCTCCCTGACAACGGGATAAACTAATTAGCACCAGGGGCCCGGCACGGCAGGGTCGGAGGGGTCCTTATGGTATAGCTGGCCTCTGCTCATTTCAGGGACCTTCCTCCAGAGTCGAGCGGCCCGGTGGACTTCCCGAGGTCCTGCCGATCAATGCTGGTCTGAGAGTCAGAAAGGTTCACCCGGTTCTGGGCATACATTGCACCATTTTAGTTTTGCAGTCTTCCCTCGCGATATCACGGTTCGCTAAACGTGACCCCACTACATTGGGAATTTGTGTGTGAATGCCAAAAGATGAGTTGAATCAATTATAACATTTGTGTAAAGTTATAAAATAGGGCTGGGCATCAATTCTAATTTCCTCAATCGATTCGATTTCGATTCACAAGGTCAGTTTGATTCAATTTTGATTGGATTCACTTTCATATTGGTTAATTATGGCACATAAATTCTTCTTAACTCTTTTACTGCCACATGTTATCAAAAAAACAAAACAAAACAAAAAAAACAGTGCATTTTTAATCAGATTAATCACATTTTAGAATTTTGATTAATCATGATTAATCGCTTAATTAAAAAGGCTTTTTTTCCAACATTTTTTTGCCCGCTAAATATAAAATGCACTTCTTATGTGTAAATTTTTTCGGCATTCAACGTTAAGAAGAGGACGTCGTCAAATTTTTTTGGATCCACTGCACATGCTCATCCTCCTCTTTCTCTAATCAGTTAATTACTTGCATAATTTAAAGTGGTAAAAAATGAACCCAATAAACAAATATTCCGAATGTCACACGCAAACATTTATTAAATGCTTCACTTTAATGCATGTTATGTTTATTGTTCAAACACAACCTGTGCTACCTTTAAAGTAGCCGCCCGCTGTCAAGATAAAGGATCATCTGCAGTCAAAATTAATTAATCTGAGTTAATACATGATTAATGCGATAACTAATTAATTAATCACAATCACAATCACGTGAACATAAATTTTAATTTAATAAAAGAAAACGGTAAGATACAAAAAATAAATAAAAATTGGACTTTAAAGTTCTATTTTTTTTAATTTATGGGAAAAAGAGAAAATAATCTGCCTGAAAAGGATTGATTTGATATCAATTTTTCGATTTATTTATTTATTTATTTTTTAAACCCAGCCCTACTACACAAGCTAATATGATTGATGAGTCTCATCATCGCTTTTCACTTTCAGGTTTGTGATATGGGCTAATTCTCCTTTTTCTGTTTTAGCTCCAGTTCCTAAGATAGTTTTGTTGAAAATGCTGTTGTCTATATGTCTAAAATAACCCTTCCGCAAGCTTGAAACACATTTAAACAAATTGTAAAAAAATGTTTGAGACTTTTATTCGATTGTGTTCAAACAGCTTTTGAACAGAATCAGCATTAATGTTCTTCAGTAATTGATGTTGCACTAGTTCCATACCTGACTGCTGAAGATAGGCTTTGGTACCAATCATTAAAATCCTCCTGGTTGCTTGACATGAGCAGGAGTTTGGCTTTGGGAAAAGTCAGCTGGAAGAGGAAAAGTTCATTTTACTCCAACATATAAATAGCAACAACTCAAAGATTGGTAATGTCAATTTTATTCATAGGGTCACAAACTTCATTGAAACTCCTGCACAACTGTAATAACAGTATCTAAACAGTAGGAGGCAGGCCATAACAGTAAATATCGCTACACTTTCCTGCTGACCATACAGGAAAACTCACTTCTCCGTAGCAGTTTATCACCTCCATCAGCCGTCCATCCATTATTTAATTAAGTATGGAGTTCATCAAGTTATTGCTAAAAACAGCATGAAAAATGAACTTCCAAACAGATCTTAAAGAGTTTAAGAGCGACCCGATTCGAAAGGCCTTCTCTATATTAAATGACCTTTTACATTTACCTGAAGCTGCAGACGTTTCAGACATAGGAACTCGCTTGTTTGGTGACGATATTGATCCTTTTCATGAGTATTTGGAAGGAACTTAGAAGCTTATCCAGCATCTTTTTTTTAAAACACCGCCGGATATTCTCTTATTATACATTAAATAGATTAAGATAAAAAATAAAAAAAGGTTCCTTCATCTATCTAATTAAAGGGTCTGAATTGAGTGGTGCGTGAGACGAGGCACTCGATTCACGCATAAGTAGATTGCTCTTCTTTTTTTTGCAGTGCCGTAATTAGGGATTTGTCAGGAAATCTGACCCTCTTAGGTAGAAATTACTTTGTATAATAAGGACGACAGAGCGCGGCACACGTAATTTCGCTCGATTATTTATACATCAAAGAGAATCTGTCGGGGATGTGGGAAAAAATATTCCAGCAGCGAGGGGAGAAAAAGGAAGTTGAAGGGGAAAAACGAAGGGTGAGCCGCAAAACAAACAACCCTGATGGAAAAGGGGGGGAGAATACAATAAATTTTAATAAAAGTGATTTTTTTTTTTTTGACTCACAAATTTTGCATATAGATTGCCATGGCATTTACAGCTGTCAAATTTAATTTAGCTTTAATTCTTCATGGCACCGGATGAGGAGGGCCCTGGAGTGCTGACAGACCTTTTTTTTTTTTTTTTCCTTGCTTGAGCTCAGGTAGTGGCCGGGATCAATAATGTGTCCTTATGAGAAATTACGGGTAATGCTATTGAGTATGCATTGGGGCCTCGGTGGGATAAGAGGCTAATGAAATGCCATTTCTGCCATTAGATAACGTGGCGGAAAGCAGCGACAAGGCTGGAGGAAGATGTATTTACTGGAGGGCCGGAAGAGATGGATCTGGCCGCTAATCTGATCCAGCAACTGAGAGATTATCTCACCAGTCGACTGCCGTCACTGTATTGCTTGGCTGTTAACACACTCCAAAGACTGCATGCGCTCATTCCGGCGCAAGTTTTTTTTCATTAGTTTTCATTTAGAAGGCTAAACGACTTTGGGCAATAATTGTGATTTTGTCCACCCGTGCTTAATATTACGATTGCAGTTGAGTGACATTATAAAATGTCCTTTTCCACTCAGGCTGAGGCTATTTTGTTAGAATAAATTAAAAGTTGCTGGACAAAGTGAACAAAAGATGGGTTACCTTTGAAGACATCATATGTTATAAATGCAGTATTGTGTTGCAATCAAAATCCATTTAGAATGTTTTTACTTTTTTAGAGGACAGTATGGGATCCAAACTGAAAAGTCATCATCTTAAAAGTTACACATTTTTCAAGTTAGCCATATTTGAAAAAGTGTATTTGAAAATCAGCCCCACACATGCTTTATTTCTCACCATAGTATAACTTTATCTCAAAAATAATATTTTATTTTACTGTAAAATTGTGTTTTGTCTTTATGTCTGTGTACTGTATTTAGATCATCAGATAGTCATCGAGGTCATGGTAATCTACAAAGATTAAATCGAGGCAACTAGTCTCTTGATTAGTGAATTTGATGTGTTTTATGTTACCCAAAAACGTAAAAAAATAAAATAAAAATGGCCATGCTATTAAGCTAAGAATGTATGACTTCATTGTCATAAGATTATCATTATAAATTTTAGAAAATAATGTTAAAAAAAATAAAACTGCCTTAAATTAAGTCCCATGGGCCTGGTTAACAACAAAAATGACTGCAATAGTACCCCCTTAAAAAAAAAGAGAAAAAAAAAAGAAAAATCAAACTTTTTAGCGTTGCCAGTGTTTTTTGGCCTACTGCATACTCAGGGCCAATCCACATGAAAAGCAATTGAATCCTGCAAGTAGCGCGATCAAAGCACGGCATAGCTGCTTATGTATCAGAGCGACGCACATTAGCAGCAGAACATAAAGCGCTCTCCGAGACGGCGCATCAGCCGAAATGAATATTGATACCGCGGCGGCATTGGCAGTAAACACTTGCCGCATAAACGCTTTGGTTGCTCGCTCAATGACGCGCGACTCGTTCCGTTGAATGTTTCATGACAGCGACTACATCATTTAGACGTAATTTGTCAGCCGGCAGCTGCGCTGAGACCTGGGAGACGGATCGGACCAAAGGCAGAGAAACATTAAAAGTTGAACTTTTTGGGGTTTTGAAGGAAGTAACTGACACTCCAAACGTCTGTTGAACTCCATGTTACATCATCAAACCGTCGCAAGTGTCAGGACTCAAACATGCAACATGCGTCAAAAGAGGAATAAACGCTTGTGCTTAGGGTTCACTCATGTGTTACTGGAGTCAATAAGCAGATGTCGCCACACCTGCTGCAGCATGCTTACATTAGATTTATTAGTAAACTTACTGTACACAGCAAAATCGCCAGTAGTTTTAAATATAACACTAGAAAAGTGTTTACACTATGTGTCTAAACCAATGAGTGTAAATCTGACACTTTTCAGTGTTACTTTTGTCACACTTAACCAGTTTTAGTCCAACACTAGAGCGTTAAAAATCTACACTGGTAAACACTAGGGATGTCACGATAAAGGCAATATCGTGATATCGTGATAGTAAAAATTGCCACAATATCGTCGTCGTCATGTTCACAATATTTAAAAGGAAGACATCTCTTAAAAAAGTCAGATTGATTTCCATTTGTGCAGATCTAACACCCTCTAGTGGCTATTTTATTAGCGCAATTTAATTTTCATTAGGGATGTTTTGGCCTTCTATGTTCAAAATCTGCGCTAATTGTCAGATGAAGGGGAACCTAATTTGCTTGTGAAGCGATCAATGTGTGCTTGCATTAGCAAGTAAGAGCTTCACTGTTGTTATTAGAGATTGTAGGTGGTTTATATGCATTGCTGTTATGTACAAAAGCACAATATTGTGCTTTTTTTTTTAGTGTGAGCTCTTTTTCTTTTCTTTTTTTTACAATATTGCGATCTTTTTTAAATATCGCCAACAGCCCCACAATATCGTGATAATTTTCACAGCGTGACCTTCATATTGTGATATCGTTACATCCCTAGTAAACACTGAGCACTAGTAGTGTTGAAAGTACTGTGTAATGATCCAGAATTATGGCTCCCGCAGATTACATCAGCCAATAGAAAATGGCACGAGGCCGAAACTCACGCTGAGAAGGCCTCCTTTGCCCTTGGTGTGGCCGAACACCTTTTCCACGGCGCACTCTCGCAGAGGATAAGCGTGCTGGCCCGCAAACTTGTCACTGTGGGTGGGATGCAAGGCGCCGCATCGCTTGGCCTGCAGAAGCATGTCGGAAAACAAGAAAAACATCTTGGGTTTCGCGTCTGCTCCTTTGGAAGGGACCACCTTCAGCCAGCCTTCACGGATGTACCACCTCCCTGCAGAAGAGACGCATGCACATCGTCTTTAAGATACACGTATACTGTACATGCAGCAGTGGTCTGTAAAGGTGTCTTTCTGCAGCAGAGGAAAAGGAAATGTTGCAAGCGAGATGAGTTTGGACAGCCGGTGGATGTTTTTGCCCTACGGCGGCGCAGGCCACAATGTGAGCTTGTGTCCCACTGTGCCAAATACAACCTTCAGGGCACCTGTTGACGTGAGTTCAGTTTCAGCACTTGTGACATTGTGTTGAGTACATTCAGCAGCAGTATTGCAATATTAACTCATTTGCCACCATGTAGTAAGTGTCCCAAAGACACATTTATACATTTATGCTAGAGCATACAGAAGGCCTTGACGCAGCCTCTCAATGGCAGAGAATGGATGAAAAATGGTAGTAATTACAAAAACGGCCAGCAGGAGGCAGCAGAATATAAGAGATCAACCAGGGCCATGATGAAAACAAGCCATTTCCCCATAGTTCTTAGCAGATTTATGAATAATGATGAAACTTTTAGCTATATTCCAATGCATATTGATGCAAAATGGAAACAGATAGAAATATACGTTTTTTTCCGGATGAAAGAAGAGACTCTAATCTTTCTTTTGGTAGTTTCCATGTTTTTATAGCAATAGAACACAATATTCTGTGGGCCTTGCAAAATCAGTCCAAATCCAGTAGTGAAGGGGTTTGCTTCAGCGAAAATGGGTTAAAATTGCCACAATATCTTAGTCGTCATGTCACAGTATTTCAAGCAGCCTTTTAAATAGTGAGGTTGTATTCGATTTGTGCAGTTCCAGCACCCTCTGGTGGGTACGTTTATTAATGCAGCTTAATTTTAATTAGGCATCTTTTGGTCACCTCCGTTTACAACCCACGATACTGGCCAGATCAAGGGGAACGCAACATGTTTGAGTTCCTCCACAAATTGACTCGAATCAGCATGTGTGCATAAGATGGTGACAACACATTACATGAAGCTCCTCAATTCACTTGAATATACTGTGCAGTCACAGTATTTCCTTGCTACCAAGATGGTACACGATGGTACCATTGCAACAATTTTGCTCAGTTGCCTGTCAAAAGAATCTAAATAAAAGTGGTAGAATTTTCCAGCTATTCTCAGCCGATTGTGGAACGGTGGAATACACTGATTGATGGCGAGAAGCAGTAATTAGTGTCATCTCTTTTGCATTAGACGACAGCAATTGGACAACCAAATTAATTAGACTCCTGTAGGTCAAGCTGACATAAAAACCAAGAAGATGACATGAAATCTAAAGACAGACACCGCGGGAGGTACAGGCCTATATATGTGTAGCTGCTGCTCATCTCTTTGATTGGCAGAGCCATGACCACAGCTAATAAGCAACAGGCTGACATTTGGATAGATAAAGATGAACATTCAAACATGGGTCCGGGGTATTTTTTTTTTTTGTAATTACCCCAGTTAGCCGCCTGTGATTGCAACTAGCCTGGGTGGCCCGAGCCGTGCCTTTCGGGCTCACCGTGGACATTTTGCGCTACAGACAAGCCTGTTGAGATGAAGTGCAAGGGTCAAATTGCTTTTAAAATGCCATGGGTGTCACAGTGAAAAACAGTCTGGAGATAGGAGATTCTCAGTTGCTGAAGCAGTGGTTGACAACCGTTCATTTAAACGTCACAAACTAATCACTTCGTCAAGGACATTTAGGTTCCCTTTGATGGTGTGTAATTAATACATACATAATATGATCAAATTAGCAAAAAGAATAAACAGGGAAGGAAAAAGAGAGAAGGACCAGCACGATGTATTAAGTCTTTACAATCTCTTGAGCAAGCGGTTAAGAAATGGGTAGATGACTGGATGAATGGTGTTATTGTAGTGTTATTTCACTCATTAGAAACACAGACAAGCTTTTTGGGGAGGCTAGAA
Organism: Festucalex cinctus; assembly: GCF_051991245.1. Taxonomy (NCBI): domain Eukaryota; kingdom Metazoa; phylum Chordata; class Actinopteri; order Syngnathiformes; family Syngnathidae; genus Festucalex; species Festucalex cinctus. The sequence continues at coordinate 21,194,395 of NC_135426.1, forward strand.
CAGGGAAAGAAATCAGCGAAATAGCTAAATATGATTTGGGAGTTATTTAGTTGTCAGTAGTTTACAGAATAAAAAAAAAGTATTTTATTTAGCGCTGGGTGATATAAACGGTATATTCAATATAAGGTATGAAATTTGCCGTATGTAGAGATTTGACTCTACCGTCATACCGAAGTAGTGCATGTTGATGGCATCAGCACAATAAATGTCTTTAAATGTATTCTTTAATTGTTTTTTTCATCCATTTATCTTCTATAAAGGACTATGTAAAACAGCAAGCAGATTATTAAAAACAGATAAAATATACTTACCGTAATTCTATACCGTGATATATACCGTTACCGTGAAGGGATGCAGTTTATACCGTGATTTTGGGCCACATCGTCCAGCCCCACTTTAATTATAAACTATTTAACTAATAGCAAAATCAGACAAACTGATAATCGTTTAGTAGTCTTTTTTTTTTTTCTCCCGGGGCTGCGTATTAATCTCTATATCACAATTTAGGAGTCAGGATTACACAAAAGTGAAGATCCAATGAAAGATGACTCACCATGCTAAGTTTATACTTCCGAAGTGACACATCAGCGAATTGAAAATGCCTGCAATGCTGGCAGGTGCCGTTTCTTCTGCGCCAGCTTGTGAAGACCGCCGTGAGTTTTCGTAATAAACCAAGTGGAGGCGTCGTAATGGAATAGCGGAGCGTGCCGTCGCTTCTAATTCATGCTTGGGCAGTAATGTGTTGCATGTTTGCTCAAGCATCAGAAAGCTGCTTGTGTCCAGCGTACTGAAACGGATGCACTTCAAAGACGTCAAGTTAAATTCCGTGTATTCAAATCAACAAACTGCTTTTTTTTTTTTTTTTTTAAATCACCTGTGCCTTGACAGAAAATGTTGACAAGGTTCTGATAAATTGGCAACACTGCAAGAAGAGAAGTCTCTTGGTGGACCAGGTACTTCTCAGACTCCCTGCCAGCATCTGACCGTCCGCGGGGCTTTGAGGCAGCAGAGGGTTCAAAGAGCAGGAGGTGCCGAGCACTCCTCTCCATGTAAAGGCTTTTCAGTGTTCCTTGTCAAAGAGCACCTCGGCTCCACTACAAAGTCTTTTGGGCAAGGCCGTGGTGGGGGGGCGAGGGAAAGGTGGGGCAGGAAATAAAAGGTTCATCTACAAAGGGTCCTGTTCCTCTGTACTGTCGAGATGTGACAGAATGAGGACAGGTCAGACTTGGACTTAACTGGGCATATATTTAAGTAACTTGGTTTATCAAGTTCTAGAAAACCAAGTTGCCTACTGGTTTTCTCCAGCACAATGAAGATTGAAGAAAACTACCGTATAAACGTACCAATGCGTATTTTCCATCCGGTTACGAAAGTGCAGTTATAGGAATATGATTTCAAGCTGAATTTTGAGCTAACAATCACACAGTTTTAAAGTTGATCATATGCCAGATTTTACTACTACTGGTCACTTTAAATAACATGGCAATAGCCAGATTGATATTGTGATTCACTCAAGGGAGTTCTCCAAAATATCAATCTGGGACTGAGTGGTGATTTGCTCGGGAAAGGCGGGACATTCTGTACAATACTTCGAGCTGATTGGACGATGTGCCATCTTGTACACGTTTGTTTTGACCAATCGTGGCCACGTATGAAAGTGTCGTCTTCATTCTCGTCGAAGCTAAAAATGCACGAAGCGCCTCTCGCTGTTCAACATTTAACAAGGAAACGGTGAGTAATTCTGTAAGGACAGAATTAATTGCAACGTCCATTCGTATGTGTTAGGTTTTTGTGTTTGCTTCCTAGTTTCGTCACAGCTGCATATCATGCTCAAACACTCTGTGATTGGTCATTCGGATGGGTGGAGATCAACGGGCTCGGTACAAGATGTATTCTCGGGCGTTTGTGAACTCACAAATACCACGAGAATTCAGTTGGCAGAGCAAGGTTACACTTTAAATGGTGTGACGACACTTTGCATCATCTGCACATCTGCTTGATAACTCTGCATTTGAGGACTCAGGTTCGATTCCAGGATCCGGCCTTCCTGGGTGGAGTTTGCATGTTCTACCCGTGTCTGCGTGGGTCTTCTCCGGGTACTCCGGTCTCCTCCCACATTCCAACGGAACGGGTATTTTGGGTGCCAGTCCGAGCTCTAATTTTAATCCTGTACATACAAGTCACGCTTGAGTACAAGTCGCAGGACCAGCCAAACTATGAAAAAGTGCATCTTTCTGTCTGTTATTTTGATGCTTCTCAACGCCTCTTCAAACGCTGCCATTATTGAAAGGGCTGTGATGTTATTATGCCACACAAATAATTTTCTCAAGAGACACCTGAGATAAAATGACAAATGTGAAATATCTGTATTGTAAATTGAAGGAAGCAGGAGGCAGACATAAATCGGTCGTCTCCGAGGGGAACGGGATGTCTGTCTCCTGTATCGATGTCCCATTGATTCAGGCTTTGTGTCTCACTGTGGCTAAACACGCACACGCACACACCACATCTCCTACAGAGCTACTTAATATGTTTGAGGGGCCTGATGCATCTCATCTGTAAAAGGCAGAGGTTTGCTTTTCCCCCCCGCTACATAAGATGGCGATGCTGGTGCGGTGGGAAGCAAAATGGGTCGGTGTGAGGCCGCGGTTGCTCTGAAGTCGGCCTGGTGGGACCGGGGGTTTATTGGCTGGAAAGGCGGTGGAGTTGTGAGGGGCCTGAGAACTTGAATGAAAGGAGCTTTTGAAACTTCCCACATCGGCATTAGAGAAATGCCGCTGCTATTGCACGCTTGCACCAGCACAAACAGAAAAGAAAAAAAAAAACAGTAATACCAAGAAAACAAACTCACCCCTCACACACACACACATGTGGCTTGGCGCATACATGCATTACCCATATCTGGAAAAAACACACACACTTTGGCTGCCGTTTTATCAGCGAGTCCGCAAGATGAGACTGGGCTCTAATTGGTCCCGGGGGAGATTGGCAGGGCGAGCGGAGCAACAAGGAGGCCGGCGTCCCCGGGGACCAACAACAGGAGGCGGGAAGAAAAGGGCCACCGCTCCACAAGTAGAGAGGGAAGGAAGAGGGGAAATAATTAAAGCAAGAGGGAAGTTAAGCGAAAAGGAAAAGCATTCAAACCACGTTGGAGCGAGAAAGTTGCACGGATTATCGGCTATAAAAAGACTTCCCTACTGTACACAATTCATCTTTATGAAGCGAATTTCCCTTTTCTGTATCTACACTTGCACCCCTCTTAAGTCCCGCAGGACACGGCAATAGATGCGGAGAGGGGTGGTTTGAGGTACCGCGCTCCAACGAGATGAAAAGAATAAGTGATCAGAGGCTCCCTAACCTGCAGCCAACACCTTCGTCTTTCGCCCCTTCAGCAGTTTCTGCACCCGGCACAGCTGCAGGTGGTTCTCGTGGCGCCGGGTATTGTTCTGGATACGCTGGTGCAGCTCTTCCACTGCAGCCACCGCCCCTGTGGCAAAAAAAAACACACACATAGTGCTTCAAACGTCCGCGTGTGGAAGACTTTACTTACTTTAACTATGAAGTCCACATGGGATGGAAGGAAACAAGCAGCAGAAACTCTAGTAGGGTTATAAGCAGGAAAGGCAAAATTACATCACAAGACCGTATTTAAGACCACTTCAATCCAATTTAAGACCACCCATTCAGGATATGCGACCAATTGCCGTGGGCGAAACAGGCTCAATCAAAAATATTTGAAGAAATTATGAGAGGTAGATTGTCATTCTTCACAAAGAGCAGAGAGAATATATGGCTGTGTTTATTTGGTATGTTGTGCTTGTATGTGTTGCTCAAGTACGGTAAAATCCACGCTAATTTCCGTTATCCCATCTACGTCTCATATGTTTCATTAAGGTAGCAAACCTTATATGCTGATTTTACATATTTATCTGGTCTGAACATGTTGGATTTTACTGCACGATGTCATAATCTCCCTTGTTTAACGTGTCATATTTTGAATAAACTCTAACTGGTGACAAATAAACCTCTTGAAGCACGCATGCTTTCCCTCTTTTTTTGGAGAACTGAGTGCGAGGGGTTTCTGTCATGACTAGGGTCATGCAAGGGTTATGCTTACTGTCATGACCAGGGTCATACAAGGGTTATGCTTACTGTCATGACTAGGGTCATGCAAGGGTTATGCTTACTGTCATGACTAGGGTCATGCGAGGGTTATGCTTACTGTCGTGACTAGCGTCATGCGAGGGTTATGCTTACTGTCGTGACTAGGGTCATGCGAGGGTTATGCTTACTGTCGTGACTAGGGTCATGCAAGGGTTATGTTTACTGTCATGACTAGGGTCATGCAAGGGTTATGCTTACTGTCATGACTAGGGTCATGCGAGGGTTATGCTTACTGTCATGACTAGGGTCATGCGAGGGTTATGCTTACTGTCGTGACTAGCGTCGTGCGAGGGTTATGCTTACTGTCGTGACTAGGGTCATGCGAGGGTTATGCTTACTGTCGTGACTAGGGTCATGCAAGGGTTATGTTTACTGTCGTGACTAGGGTCATGCAAGGGTTATGTTTGGGTCATGACCGTAAGGTCAAGTGTCTGTTTTGAACTGACCAGCATCTAGTTTCAACTGGTAAGACGCTATGTGATGTCAGAAGCTATGTGATGTAGAGAACCGTTAATCTCTTTATCTGGTCAACAGCCAATCAGATAATTCCATGTCAGTCCTGTTACCCACATGTCTAGCCACAACCAATCAGATCGATTCGCTGTCTATATAAGCCTGTCTGAGAAGTGTGTGTTTTTGTCGGATTATTACCTCTGTTCCTCTGTGCACCTCCATAGCCCACGTTAGCTTAGCGTCTCGTGATTCTTGATACATTCTTGTTCTTTCTCGTCTAGTCAAGTTTGTTCTACGCCTCTCGATGTTATGCGAATAAACAGTTAAACTCCTTATTTGTGTCTGCGCTTTTGGGATCCAACCTCAGAACATAACAGTTTCTTCGTTTCTTGACAGTGAAAGAGTGAGGAGAGGCACAACTCATCACGCACAAGCGTATATATAATATTGCACAGATTACAATTTAAAGAAAGACATCTGATACTCAGGGCTTTGGTGAGGTTGATCAGAAGGCCCAAATGTCAGTTTGTCTTTACCCTACTTTACCAGTTTGATTTCCATAAATTTAATGTCCTCTTAATAAGTTTAATTCTATGTTCTTTCAAATCTTGCAAGCTGCTGTTTTTCGTTTTTACAACAAAGCAACAAATCTTTGCACCAAGAATAATACATCAAAAAGGACAAAGCCATGGAATTACTGCAACACAGCCCCGATAATAGCTGTAAACATTTAGAGCAACATCATTAACACATTCAATGTAAGGACGCGCGGCTGAATCCTAATTTCAAGCGCAACATTTCAACTTTTGTTCCGAGGAATGAAAGTCTGGATGAACACGAGCCTCTCGGCGACGTGCCTCTACTAAAATAATCACCGCCTAATTGGCTCGCTTAACTTCACAACAATTACAATGTAAACCAAACAAGGCATCCGTGTAGACTTTTCCCCTTTGTTATGCGTGCTTGGAATATTTTTTTACGTCGGCTGCCTCGGAAAAACAACAACTTCTAATTACCGTATTCTTGACATGAGATCTGGCCGAGGCATTAATAATACATCCAGCCCATTAGACACGCTGACGGAATCTTGCAATTCTTGGAGCGTTTTATTCCACTTATTTACAATTTAGACAGTTTGACCATGGAACAAGAGCTGAAAGAACTTTTATGACAAAGTCTCAGCACCACTTCTCGGGTCGTACCTTGTTACCGCACTTGAGTTGTTCTTCGGTGTGTCATATTGTAAGCAGGCAAATAAAAACTCCCAAAGTGCCGCAATTATAACAATTAAATTGAGCGAGAATGCAAAGCAACGCAGAAAAGAGAAGCTTCAGGGGAGAACGACAGGGAGCAACACAAGAGAAAACAACAACAACAACAACAACAAAAGTTCTTGGAATGTACCGCATGAGCTCATTTCCTTAATCAGATACAATGTGATTTGTCAGAAATATCTTTTAAAAATAATTCCCTTTGCAATACAATTGGGCTGACGATGGAAAGGTCCTCCTCCCCTCCCCACACACAAACACACCCGACCCCCATAAAAAAAAAAAAAAAAAAGCAGCCGAGTTTAAAAACAGATCACTAATGAGAAGAGGAAGAGGCGATGGTGGAGCACTTTCAGATATGTACCTTCATCTTACAGTCACGGGCTGTTTTAATTTGTAAGCAAAGGCAGCACATCAGCAATGAGATTTTAATTGATACACATAAATAATTCCTTGTGTATATTCGCACTTCAGTCGACTTCGCTGTTTATTTGACGACTGAAATGAGTCATTATCGAGATTTGTGTTGATGTTGGAGGACTTTATTTATTAATATCGGGCCTGCTTAATAGTCTCTGATCCAATCCCAATTAATTATGTCAAAATCCACATCAAACCACAACTTGCACTCACATTGAGCTTTGCCTCGCTTTCATTTTCTGCACTGGCCAAAGCGCTGCTGTGACAATAACAGCAAATGAGGAATGAAAGGGAATGCTAACGCAGTCTTTGTTCGCCAAATGAAGATAATGAGGGCTTTCTTACAGAATGACTGTCTGGTGACTGACTGGTACAGTGAAAAGTTTTCAGCGCTGACTTGTAAAATAGAAGTTGAATCCTTTGAAATTCAAGCCCAAATTTTCAACAAATGCGCCTTTAAATCACAAAAGCGAGTAAAGTCATGAAAAGCATCGCATGCTCGTGTAGTCTCTTTTACATGTTTCACAGATGAAGTAGTTGTTGACAGAAAATGTTTATTAAAAAACATTTATTGAGCAGAATTGTATTACGCTTCCAGATGAGACTGACTGACTCATTCTGTCATCCCTATTGGTGACCTGGATTTGAAAGTGCACCATTTAACACAGCAGCTATACATGCAGCAAGCAAACCTTGGCACAGCCCACTTGAGGGCGGGATAAAGAGTGCAGTTATTCATCCCTTAATAAAAAATATTGACCCTGACACGCAGCGAGGGAAAAAAGATTACCAAGACAGGAGCACAATTGCGAAAGGCACTTACGTGAAAGCTGTTGGAACTCTGGGTTATCTGGATTTGTGTTGGCAGTCATCTCTTGCAGTAAACGTTTATACCTAAGAAAACAGAAATTCATTGAGTGAATAAATCAGGTTAGTGTATGTCCAGTATCTAGAATATCAATAAAAATCTGCCTGCATCTAAAAGCCATTTAAGATTATTTGTAGAAGTTTGACCCATGATTTACTGTATCCCTTCAAATATCCATCTGTGGAGAAATGTCCTAAATTGAATTCAACTAAAACATTTATTAGAGCAGTATTAGATTTGTTTAGTAGATCAATTCAAAAAGGTTATATATATTAGCATTTGTATTGATATCTTGATATCCTTCAACAGAATTTTTTATTTATTTATTTTTTTAAGAGCTGTCAAACGATCACATTTTTTAATCAGAATCACATCTCAGAATTCTGTTTAATCACAATTAATCGCTTAATTAAAAAGGCTCTCTCTTTTTTTTTTAGAAACATTTTTTGCCCGCCAAATTTAAAGAGCACTTATGTGTCAATTTTTTTCGACATGTAATGTTATGAGGATGTCTTCAAAAAATTTAATCCACTGCACATGCTCATCCTCCTTTTTTTTTTTTAATCCGTTCATTACTTGTATTTATTAAATGCTTTACTATGATGCATGAAGTTATGTTTATTGTTCAAAAACAACCTGTCCTACCTTTAACGTAACCAACCTCTGTCAGCTAAATGAAAACTTTTACCTGGACTGTAAAAATTAATAGTGTGATTAATCTGCGTTAATACATGATGAATGCGATATTTTTTGTGATTAATTAATTAGTTGATGCTTTAACTTTGACAGCACACAAACAAAATCCATTCATACATCTTATTAGTAATTTTATTAGATTTTCTACAAAACATGTGTAGAGTTGACGGAAGCGTGTTATGATATCTTTGCCTTTTTTCCCCCCCACTGAAATGACTTAACCTTGGAATGCACTGATTGATTTTTTTTTTCTCTCCAGAGTCTGACTCTATAAGATCTGTCTTTGTGTAGTCTGAGTTGGTTGCAGAGACATGATGGTGCCACTGAGTGAGTTCATTAGGCTGGCAAAAAGACCACCTGCTTAACACACTGTTGTAAACCGTCAATTGGTTGGTAGAAGCCAATTGTGAATTACGTAAAGTATACGGTAATTGTTTGAATTGATGTGTATATGTCGAGGCGCAGCGGCACAACAGCTCGCGCTTTGGCAGATTTATCATCTAATGTGATGTTTTAAGCACTTTCATGCCGTGCATAACCGATAGCTCAGCATTGGATATTTTTCTTCTCTTCCAAACAAAGCCAGTTAAGACCCGATGATCAGATGTCTTGACAAGATTACCCTGACCGATTATCCTGCGGTGTGTTTTTGTTGAGTGATTTTACTTCCATGATCTGTTTTGAAAAGACAACCACCAGACAAACAGTACACACTAAGAAGAGTTTCACAACTAAGTGACTCAGTAAGCTGCAGTAATACTGATCATTTTCCATCTGTGATAGGAAGTTGTTGTAAGGTTACCTTTCAACACTAGCATGTAAACACACATTTATTTTGTTGGGACTTAACAGCAGGCTATCACATTGGTAAGTGTGTGGGTGGAAGGGGTGGGAGGATTTGCTGAAGAAGAGAAGGAGCGCATTGTGCGTGTACTCAGCCACTGATTAGAAATGAAATGAATGTCTAACAAGCTCTAATTAAGCCAACATCAATTAAGGGACACTTAAAAAGAAGAAATAATTCCAGTTCCTTCTCTCCTTGTATCATCTTGTAGTAACAAATGCATTACAGACATTATTAGCAATGGGTGCCCTCGTTTCTTTTTTTTTTTTTTTTTTTTTTTTTAACAAGGAGTTGAGATGAAATTCTAATTACAGCACCAGTGTAACAAAGGAACCACTCTAATGAGCATTATTACAGCCGATTTCAAATAATGTAAATGACACTTACTTGTTAAGCTGCCCTGTCCTACTCATTAGCACCACAGCAAAGAAAGATAATGAGACAATAACATATTCCCAACAGCTCAGATATTTCCTATAGAAAGTACGAGCTGGTGGTTTGATGCACCTACCACCACGATCGCATGAGCTGCTGACTGCGTCGTAATGCGAATTATGTATGCACCCATCCATTTAACAACATAAATATCGTTAAAATTAGTTTCCGAGATGTTCCAATTTGTAAACAGGAGCATCTGAAGAACGCAGACCTCTGCCAGGTCTGCAACTCCTTAACTTTGTAGTACTTGAAATATTCGATATGCATAGATTTTCACATTGGTACACAAGAATTATAATGGTGTTGATAAGAAAAAAAAAAGAAAAAAAAAATCGCAATTGACACCATCTAACCCATAACTATAAAGTGTAAATCCATTTAAATAAAGAGTCCACTACTGTGGGGGGGAAAAATCGGTTTAGTTACAATGAAAAAAAAATAACTAAATCTGCAGCTCACCTTTCATCCCTCAAAATAACACTGCACAACTTTAACACAACTCTGTTTGTAAGATGCCGTTAGCGGACTGTTTCCCCACTTTGCACATGCACAATGGTGGAAAACGACCCACAGATCGGAAAATCCAGTCGTAACTCTGCTTTATCTGCATGATATCACTGTCAGGACTTACCAAATTATTTTTTTTTAATATACACACGATGCCCATTCGCCTCTCACACTCAGCATCTTGTCTTTTCACAGCTTGGTCATGGCTCACTGTCCTGTGTGTAAGTTACAGATGCGAAACGGGCGTTGGAGTCTATCCAAGGCTCCGCGACAGCAGCAACCGCATTCACTTCAGAGACTCCCCACCCATGATGTTTTGTATTGAAAGCAAGTGTCCATCTAATTATCGGATTGTGCCAAACTTCAATGGGTGGAGATTTAATAATCTTGAGCTTTTCATGACAAATTTTCTTTTGGTTGTAAATGGAATTACCTAAATGAAGTAAGTGATTTCATTGCCAGCCTTGCTTCATTGCTGACAATGAAGTACAGGGTCAGACAGACAATATGTAACAAATTACTGTGGGGGAGAAAAATAAATAAATAACTGTGTTGTACCTGCAAACCACATCTTTCAGAAAATGTTTCAAAAGAAATTAATCAAAAGTTTGTCCTTGTCTGGAGGAGCCTTAATGTGCCTGGCTGTAGGGGATGACAGAATAAATGCCCGAGCACACAAAAGCAGTTAATTTGAAAGCCCACCTTGTCAAATGAAAGATGAATTCAAGTATGGCAGCGAAGTACAACACCCAACTAGACAGTTCACAATGGTTAGCAAGAATGGCAATGACCCGAAGACCTCTGATTTTGTATGCCTTTTACATAGAACATATTCCTCCTCTGAAGTAAGCCTACCTTTGGGTCAATGCCTTGTTTTGCTAAATTGTGCTTGGTTTAGAGTGTACGTATCCCAAGGCCTCCTGCCATCTCTATAAGAACTAAAACTCTATTATTGACATAAATGCGGCCCGATACAAGCAGAGAGGGGGTTGCTATTCAGCGCCACAATCTACTTGAGACCCCATCACTGTCATAATGGTGAACTCAGCAGAGAGGAGACAGATGACTACTCCAGTCGGCTCTTGTGAACGCCACTTAATAAAGGCAATTATTTTAGTCGTCCCCGAGCAGCAACATAAGTATCCACACCCTGTGCTTCGCTCGCCATCCATCATCCTTAAACGGTGATACGGGACAACAATTTTCTTGCCGTTTGCAGCGATGGAGCCAGAGCGAGGAAAAGGTAAGTTACCAGCCAGCGATGATTATCTCCGTGCCACTTAGAATCATCATAGAATTTATTAGGCACGTCCCTCGAGTCTCCCGAGTTCCGCACAGAACGTCAGACGAATCAATGATAATGACGGGAAGTGGACAAGGAAAGCAACACGAAGGCTGCACTGGAGACTGATTATCATGTCAGAGTCACAGATAATTGTATATCATAGGTACTTATGACGGGCGGCACGGTAGTCGAGTGCTTAGCACGTCCGCTTCCCAGTTCTGAGGTCTCCGGTTCGAGTCCAGGCTCGGACCTTCCTGGGTGGAGTTTGCATGTTCTCCCCGTGCCCGCGTGGGTCTTCTCCGGGTACTCCGGTCTCCTCCCACATTCCAAAGACATGCATGGCAGGTTAATTGGGCGCTCCGAATTGTCCCTAGGTGTGCGTGTGAGTGTGGATGGTTGTTCGTCTCTGTGTGCCCTGCGATTGGCTGGCAACCAGTCCAGGGTGTCCCCCGCCTACTGCCCAGAGCAGCCCCCGCGACCCTTGTGAGGAATAAGCGGTCAAGAAAATGGATGGATGGATGGAGGTACTTATGACATACATTTTTTCGTTTTACAGCAGTATATTCATAAAACCACGCACAAACTGTAATGGAAATTTACCAAAACAGACAACTCTTTGTCTTCTCTAATGCAACATGTGGCTCATTATCCAAGGTTATTCGTGTACACCTTGTCCAAGCAATTGTAAACAATTGCCATGTTATGTTCTGTACAACATTGTCTCTTTATTATAGTTAAATAAAAAAATATCAACACACAACAAACAATTTGTCATTAGACCACAATAGCAACGGGGATTTAAATGTACGCAGTACATCAAACGTTTAAGCAGACGTGTCCAAATGAGAACGTGTAGGTAATGGCTCCCTATCGTGAACGGATACTTACGAGACGACAATATTCTGTTTATGTTCCTCTCAGCTTGAAGCGAGTTAAAATGAGACAGTGTCATCAAACCAACGCGTTGACACGAGCGTTTACATTATCAAGAGTCCTGTAATATTAAATTAATTTATCAATTTTATGGATATAAAAAGTCTAGTCTACACACAAGTGTTCAAATGTCAAGTTGCACTGGTCTATTTTATTTTCACTATTAATGTGATCTGCAACCAGTTCAACTCAAATATCTTTTTGAAAGGGGAAGTCAAAGTATCTGTGATAAACTGGTTGTACAATTGTGCTCACCCTCTGTTAGCAGGCGTGTGCTCACTCCCATTCAACTGGAGTTTGAATGTGATTGGTTAAGTCTTAACACAGGACAGTGGCCAATGTATCCGTTTTTCAATGCCCACTGTAAGCTTTGGCACAAAAGTTTTCCCACCCCTGATGCAGAGGATAAAATAAAACTCAGATATGAGCTTATCACACAGCAGCTCGCCAGCAAGCTGGATGGATGTAACATTTCAAGGGCTTGATGGTACATCTGGAATGATGATGAGCATGGAAGATACCTAATTAAGACGCAAACAAGCGGCTTGATAAACCAGTGTCACGAAATGTGCTGCATTGGAAAGCACATTTCAGATGATTTCTTTTCTTGTTCCACTAATTAACAAGCAAGATCAGGGCCGCATGAAATTACAGCTAACACAAACCGGTACTTAACAAACGAGATTTTGACAGTTTCTGGACGGATGGAGTGCGTACGTGGGCGCTGCATCAAAGAGTAATAATTATATCTGTCATCAATGTGATAGATTGTGCAATGAACGCTGCAAAAAAACTGGTGAAAGGAAAACAATCAAACAGCAAAAACAACTCGTGTGAAATCTGTGACACTTTAAGGAAATGGTGGAATGTGAGCGTAGCACGTTTCATTAGCTTGTAAGAAACAGGTTTAAAAAAAAAAAATGACTGTGATGTTGTGGAAACATTTTGTGATGGGAGACAAACACCATTGTTTGCTGTAAAAATAATGTTAGTGATGTACTGTTTATTCGCAGCGTATTGGGGAAACAATACCTTTGAGAAAGCACTGATGTACTTTACATAATGTAAAAATAATATTGTTATTGCAAGTGTAAGCATGTGGAAGTGGAGGGGGAATAGGAGGGGGATTGTGGGGGGGCGTTGTTCCGATTTATAATAATAGTTACAGTTAATGCTTACTATGCAAGTATCATTTCAGTTGGTGCCAGTGTATTATTTGACACCATGTGAAAGATTTGCTTTGCAGATTTTTCTTATTGTTGGAAATTAATATGACACTATTATTCAGAGAACTTTACTGTATAATTTTTTTATTTGTTAAAAAACTAGATTGTTCTCATTGATTGGCTATACTTAATTTTTCTGAAAGATCATAGAGACGGGTGTATTAAATGTCAATTAGTAAACTATATGTTATGCTAATCCACATATTAATTGTTAAAAAAAAAAACATCCTTAGCAATTTATTCTTGACCAAAATTATTGGCCAGTTACCAGAACAGTGTATGTGCATGATTATAAGATAGGCTTGAAGTACAGTACTATAATTTGGTGATGTCCATGAATCCTCATGATCGGTTTTTGTATTCTTTTAAAATAATCTTCACATCAGGGTTGTACTTTTATGATATACTGATATGACAAAACGCAAAATGCAAGAATCAGATAGAAGTCAGAATTTTGATAAAGTGACAACACTAATTTAGTATTAGCCTAACATTTCTTTTGCAGTTCTTTGATTAATTAAGCGCAAAAAAAAAAGCCTAGTTAGTACAAAAGCTAGCAAATATGGCAGAAGTTTATGTTTTAGCTTGTTCAATCAACCAGCGGTTGGAAAAGCTTACTGATCAATCCGCTCGATGGGAAGTTGAAGCAAGTCCTCCAGCTTGCGGTTGTTGAACTCAGGCCGGCCTTCCTGAAGTTTCTTAAAGCGTCTGAAGGCCTTGTTTTTCTTCAGCTGGGTCTGGACCATCAATGGAATACAATTCATCATAAAAGATCAATTAGACACAGCTGCAGCAAAGTGGAAATGTTTTCAAGGCTGCTCAGTATTTTGTATTGCCACACAATCTAATTCCATAACGTTTCTATTCGTCTTCCTTGAACTCAACCAGCGACACAGCAGCTTTTCATGAGAAAGGTCCTCCAAATAATACATGACAAGATGAATTTGTCATATAAAAGTGCCTTTGACAAGGTGATTGAAAGAAACAGCATATGCAGTGAAGTGAAGTGCACTGTCTCCACTACATGCACCACCTATTGGTTATGACAATACCCAAGGAGGAAACGCATCATGCTTAGAGACCGAGTGAGTTTATATCCCGTTTTCTTCCCTCTAAGTAGTATCTGCATTCAGCGTGTACATTCGATGATGGACATAACAGTGACGACCCTTGAAACTCATGTCATACTCCAACTAACAAACTCGAAAATCCCCCTCTAGTTAGTCATTATGCCTGGGCAGCAGGGCCTGGAGAAGGTGTTGGGTGCGGGGTAGGAGGGGTGGTGCTAGTGATGTCATTAAATATGCATCTGCACATCATGTCAGCATGAGTATATGTCAACATTTGGGTGACATGAAGCCTTAAACTTGTCACTCATGTCAGTCATGGAAATAAACCTGCCTTGGCTAGTGCAGTTGAAGCTGTCACCCAGTTTTAGCAACATTTTTGGACACGTGTGATTTGAGTTGGCTTTTTTTTTTTTTTTTTCTAGGGAGTGTGTAGGGTTCAGAATTTCTTGTAAATTTCCTTCAAAATTTGGGGACAAAGGAACTTGACCGCAAGCTGTCTTGCTTGATGAAAGTAGTAATTAGGGGTGTTAAAAAAAATCGATTCGGCAATATACCGCGATACTACAGCACGCAATTCTCGAATCGATTCAATAGGCAGCCGAATCGATTTTTTAACATCCATTTTTGATGAAAAAATATTCAACAAAACGTCTTAACTTTCACACCTTCAGCTTGGAAGAATGTTATATTAATGGAACATTAAGCCTTACTATTTTATTTCAATGCTGTTCTAACATGAAAAAGGTTACAACCTGTTTGTTAAAATACAGTGGATCACAGTTATAACACTGAAGTTTGAGATCAATAAATAATAAACTTTCATACAAATCTTACAGTGTACATGTACAAGTTTACTGAATGGTATTTTCTAAATTGAGTAAAAAAAATCATAACAATCGACTTGTAAATTCATATCGGGATTAATCGGTATCGAATCGAATCGTGACCTATGAATCGTCAGGTACTAGGCAATTCACACCCCTAGTAGTAATAGTTGTTCACTTTAGATTGACCTTGAAAATGGGCCTTACCCAGAGCACTTTTTGGGCATCGTAAATGTTATCCACAAAGACGTTGTAGTGGTGCAGTTGAGGGCAAAACTGGTCAAAACCCCTTCCAATGTAGCCATTTTCCAGGTGCACCAGCAAAGGTCTACGAAAACAAACAAATAAACAAACAATTAAATGATCATCTTCTTAAAGATCCCCTGAAATGAGCTTTGCAATGACACCAATCATCCTCTGAACGCCCTAAGACTGTATCAAAAGAAATGGGACACCCTGGACTGGTTGCCAGCCAATATATATATATATATTTTTTCCCTGATGAAAGAAGAAACTAATCTTTCTTTTGGTAATTACGCCATGTTGTTTGCGGATCAATAAAATATGTGGTGCTTCAAATTTTATTTACACATATTAATAGTTGTGTCAATTGGCAGGTGTGACTGGCCGCTGCAGTTTGTCGCGTTTGGCCATGTCACTCAAAGTCAACTTAATTTACATATCTCCTAGCATGAATTGGTTAGCTGCAGCCCTACCAATCACCTATATTTAGGTGCACAAGACAGACATCGTGGCGACGTAACAACGTCCTCGCCCTCAACACAACCAAAATACACGCCGCATATATTTTGTGCATCAAAGACCTCTGACACATTAATTTTCAAGCACTTCCTCCAGCGCACATTTAGCCTGCAGTCAAAGCGCATTGGACTTTGAGTTAGTGCCTGAGAAAACACTGCTGTTCTGCATCAGTGTGATCTCAAATGAGGCGCGATCGCATCTGAAGTATCATTTCGCGGCAAAAGGCACACATGTTTAGAGAAAGTGCGGAGGTTGAGCAAAGTTTAGAAGGACTCCCCCCCCCCCCCCCCCCACACACACTCTTAATGGGGCGGGTTTAGCAGACAAGGCTCTGTAGTGCCGTTTGTAGGCCTCTGTGTATTTACCAGGACCCAGACGGTGGGTCTACCTTCAGGGCACCCAGGGCCACTTTGTAGTGAGAACATGCCTGCTGAACTCAGGAGCAAAACAAGTGAATCAAGGCAAAGGCAAAACAGTCGTCAGCCTGTCAGGCACATTATAGCAACACGGACGCAATTGGTTGGGGGTGTTGACACTGGTGAAGGAGCTTGTTATCCAAACTTAGAGGAAGTACCACACACATACACACACGCACACATTCCCACTCTCTAATGATGTTCCCAGAGACTTCTGTTCGCACACGCTGGAAGGAGCACATTTCAGTTGAAGTTGATTTAAATAGATTTTAATGAAGTTGCACGCCAAGGTAGCCTCTGTTCATAATCAGGAGATGCAGGAGAAGCCGAGAGAGTTCTAACGAGGGCAAAGGGCGGGAAATATAGTGTTTCCGTTTTCTCCCCCTCCCTCTTACTGCCACAGGCTATTATGATAAATATGAAATTTAAGATTACCTTTTTTTTTTTTTTTACTTTTTCCTTCTTTTTTTTTTTTTTTAACAGCAATTAAATTGTCTGGCTATCAGCAGTAGGGTGGGATTAGTATTCGGCATGTGTCATGCTAATCTACATTAATTCCAAGCAGTTGCGACATCTGGGCTGGATATGACCTCAACCAACAATTCCCAGCGAGTCGCCTTCATCTGAGGGTGGCATGAATATCAATTGTTAGGGTGCCATTAATATGACTAATAAATAAACATAAAGTTAATTTGCCGTTATAGCAAAAAACAATTGCGTGGAATTTCGTTGATCACAGAACGGGTCTTGTCTCATCTACCTTTCATGCTCTACCTATTATTATCATCATGACCCCTCCCCCTCCAGCCTTCCATTTTGAAATCCACTGTGGCTATTCTTCATACCTGATCCGCTGACAGGCCTTTCAAGTCTTATTCCTGTTTTGGCATGTTCGAAGCTAGGGATAATTGGATGGCTGCCTTTGCTGCCTCTTCTCAATAAACAGTCTGCGGCAGAATGAATGGCACGGCATATCAATATATTCACATGTCTCCTTTTCTAATGTAGCTTTTAAAAAAAAGTGGTAGAATTTATTAACTCTACCCACTGCACTCTGCGGGCAAGTAAACAAACACAGGGACATCAGATGAATATACATACACTTTGCACTGGGGTTGAATTCAGATTTAACTATGATTACACTCCATGGTAACGTGGGGGAACAAAATCTTTTTTTTTATCAACAAGCCTTAGGGCGTACTCACACTAGGACGATAGAACTGTGTCGGGTCAACTGTAGATTAGTTCTATTCCACAAATGCAATATTATTCAGAACGCCATGTTGAGACTTTATTTTTGAAAAAAAGAACATTTTGGGATTGAATTCCATTTTAAATTGTTTTAACCTTTAATAATCCAGATACTTGTTACTCACCTATTGAGGTCTCCATTTGCACTGTCAAAAATACACACACCCAATGTTTACAGTGTGTACCGTAGATAACAAAAAGGTGGTTGAAATATTCCTCACATATTAATCTAAAGGACTTTACTAGACAGTTATTGCCTTCCAAAAGTCGTAGTGGGAGAAGAGAATATGGGAAAATCTAATCTATCACTTAGTGGTGATAAATCTGTCCAACGCACTGTCTCTCAATGGAATGTTTTTAAATGGAGTACTTACTACTTGCCGTTGCTTTTAAACCACTAATTCAATAAGCGGGGCCCATAATGAAGATATATGGGAAGTGCAGAACCATTTATCCCATACGTCACAGTGTGTAATTCATACTTCAGTCTTCATTGTAGCACATGCCTTACGCTACCCTATTTTTTTTTTCTCCCTTCGGCCTGGAGATGGCAGACAAACAGATGAGCACTAGAATTAATTAATGGAAAATGTGGTCGATTGTGTGGAATTGATTGCTAATTAATGGCGTCATGAAGGAATTGAGGCAAAGTGGCGTGCATTTCTTGGCTGCAGACAGCAGAGGCACTGTTGATTCAGTCTCAACTACTTTTGTATTCTGAAGGACAACAGAACATAAAAATAAATAATGAATATAATCCATCCATCTATCCATTGTCTTGACCGCTTATTCCTCACAAGGGTTGCGGGGGGTGCTGGAGCCTATCTCAGCGGGCTTTGGGCAGTAGGTGGGGTACACCATGGACTGGTTGCCAGCCAATCGTAGGGAAGAATATACTGTAATACATTACTCAATTTTTAAAAAACACAAATTTTATGTAAGAAAATATTTTCAAATATATATTTACAGATTGTTCTGCTGGCTCACAATAACACAATTATCTAAATACACTTAATTCAACTTTTAATTAATTAACTCATTCAAACCCCAAAACATGTAAAAACGTTTTTTTAATACTTTGTCCTTCACTGCCAAAAACATATTTACACTTTTTTTTTCTTTTTTTAATGCAAGAGCATACGGAATACTTTGATGCACCTTCTGATATGAAGAGGTAGCTTGAAGCAATGGTAGTTATCACAAAAAACGTCCAGTAGGTGGCATCAGAGTATAAGAGATCAGCCAGAGCCATGTTGCTCTTTTTGTCAAGTGTTTTCACCAGCAATGTGAAGACTGGTGAATATTCTAATGCTAATAGCTGCAAAACGGAAACAAAAACAAACTTATTTTTTTTCCTGATGAAAGAAGAGACTAATCTTTCTATTGGTAGGTTATGTTTTTATAGCAATAGAACACAATATTATGTGCGCCTTGCAAAATCAATCAAAATCCAGGAAAACAGCCGGGAGCGAAGCTTCATTGAAAATGGCTGGGAGTGAATGAGTTAATACAATGATGACAAGCACCACATTTCTAATAAGGTGTCATATGTATGAATGTGCATCATTGGTCAGAAGTGAGGATGCATCGATGCAAAGTTGTCTAAATTACAATTAATAAGTTTTCCATTATAACTCAACTCAACGATCATTTATTTCCATTGTGCACTTTATCTTCTCAAATTATAACACATACACTAATGTACCCAAGGGGGTGAAAAGAACATCTATACCCTTACAGAGTATCATTGACTCCTACTAATGGTGAAGATAAGGACGATGCTTTAATAAACCTAGAGTTTATCATGAGTGCATTTCTACACAGGGGACCGACTGCTTTCCCCATCACTTTACACAGTCTCTCACTGCCCTTAAAGCGCTGATATTCGTAAATTATGCAAGGGGATACTTACTGGTTTACTGAGTGAATGGCTTTAATTGAACTGAAGATGCTTTCTCTAATGTCCTGCCTCAGGGTTCCTTTGGCCTTCAAAATCTCCACAAAGTACTGGAAGAAACAAGGAAGGCAATGTTGCCTGGCATTAGAAACCAGCACTGACTGGAAAAACTTTTCATTAGTTGCTTCATTTATGTTTGCATTAGTCGCGTCTCAAAAAGATGTAAATAATGAGGCTTCTATTAATGAACCCCAATCTTGTTTCATCCATTATTGTCAGCATTTGCAGTGTCAACATGCACTGCTATAGATGGAGTGTTTTGCAAGAAACAAGTATAGAAAAATGTTGTCCCATTAAAGTGGCAGCTGTGTCGGTCTCAAGTCATTTGCAGTGGAAATGGGATTAGCAAATTGAATGAGCACAAGGCTTAAAATGACTCCTAATTGGAGTATACGGGCGGAGGGAGAGTAATTGAGTAGAAATTAGGCAACACTGGTAGGTGGTAAAGTCTGTTGGCCCCGGGTACAACGCTTGCTACCTTCAGTGTGTTGCTATTCACTATGCAGTAACCTTTATGTACTGTATCACGCCGAATCAAAATGACTACAAGGGTTTTACACTGTGTGACATACTGGAACCTTGAAAGTTTAACTTTCTCAGAGGTCATACTGTTTTTGCATTTTTGATTTTTCTAAGGGTGAAAAATAGGCTATTTTTTTAAAAGTTTGCTGCCGCCATTAAAAGCTCATCACTAAAACTTGAAAATAAAACAAAAACAAAAAATGGCAGTTAGTTGACTGACCTGCAAGTTGCGGTAGCGTTGCATTGAATGTCTAAGTTTTGACTTACAGTAGTGACAAGCTCCAGCTGTTGGCAGTAACGCTGCTCCGACTGCACCAATTCTCTGGCTGCTCGGCTCCGTTTCATCTCCCAGCGGTCCCTCTGCTGCTGGATGCAGTTGCCAGCGAGGGCATCAGGTGGACATGGAGAGAAACTCATGGTCACGGCGGCGAGGATTATCCTGGGCAGACACAAGAAGAAAAGGCCTCGCCAGCTTTATTTACACCTACACTGGATCTTACGTATTTGTATATGGCCATGAAATAAAGTGCTGATCTAATGGCATGCTTATCTGCACAGAACACATTAATGTACAATCGCAGCAACTCCGTTGTCAGAAAAAGCAATCATCAATACTTCATATTGACATGGTTTCGTCAATGCTCATTTTCCACACTATCAATACAACTCTTATCTCTCATCTCTGTTTAACAGTTGACCAATAGTTTGTAATTTCCAAACATATAAACAGAGCAACATTTCCTGAACATACTTCATTACCTGTTTGAATGAGCATTTCTGTGTAAAATGTGACAATTTTGTCTTTATTTCTCCAACATTACACATTTTACATGTTTTATAAGCGGATGAAGGGCCAATCTTTACAAAAATATCACCCACGAAACAAGACAGCACAGGATTGAGAGCGTTTTGTACTCTTGATATATGTTAGGATTAAGGGATTTAACAGGTCTTCCAAACGTTAAAACATAGAAATCTAAACATTATTAAATAGTAATATTAGGAACGTTACCTTGCTTTAACGTCTCCACTTTCAATCCAGGCGCTCTTTCGGGTTGCGGTTCCCTTTTCCGGTTTGGATGAAGTCACGCAATCTGATTGGTTCGGTCAACTTCCGTTTCCGTTTTTCCCCCTCTTTCAAAATTGTAGTCCCTCCTCGTTATACAGTATACTGTACAGCTGGTCCTCATTTTACGAGACATTGCCAAGACATTTCCATGTAACGAACGGCAGCGCGGCGGAAGAATACGTCGTTATGAAAATAAAGTACCTCGGTTGCTGTCGTGCTGAGTTGTTGTTTTTGTCGTGATTGTGTCATTCATACTAATATTTAGGGCAATTTATGACGCTTAGTGCTGCTTGAACATACGACAGTGCCTCCTCTACTTGCGTACTTAGATATTAAAAATGTTTAATTTTAGCTGACAAATGTCCATTTTCATGTGGGCCAAAAAAAAAAAAAAAAAGAAATTAAAAAAAAAAAAAAAAGCTTCACATAACTGTTGTTCAAATATTCCACGACTTAGACAATATTTAATATTGTATGATTCACCTTTTCCCCCAATCCCAACAACCCAATGAACACAGTTATTACACAGACACAAGAAATTCATCCTGAAGTTAAAACACTGTGTTGGGCTTGGTGGGAGCAGAAACACAGGGTCAGCCAATAAATTATGAATGAAAAAAAAAATTTGGCTAGAGCAGAAGATAAGTTTTTCAAGAGCTTGAGAGTGACTCACTGATTCCCTTGAGCTGTTTTGAATCCATGTTCAGTTGAGTTTTTTTTTTTTCTTGACCTTTACTTACTTTTTGAGTCAAATTTGATCTGTTTTTGACATTTGACAAAAAATAAAAACAATTTATATGTTGTTCCTTCACCCTGAAGTTGACGACTTTTCTGAAGTAAACCAAAAATACTTAAAAACATACAAAAAATGCATTAAAGATGAATTATTTTCCACCCCATTTGTACAAACACCCAGTCCATTTTTCTGAAACAACAAAAATAATATTAGCCGACTGTCCTCTGCAGTGCATATTTTTTAGTAAAGCAATTATCTGCCAACAAGTTACGAGAAACACACAGCATTGATGATTAGAGTGCGGCACCTTGGAAAAAAAAAAAAAACAGTACTCAGCAGTTTGCGACTCATTACGAGATAAAAGTGATGCCCTCAGTAATCAGGTCGTGACGCAGGAGGCTAAAGTGTGAAATCTGTGGAAGACGGAGCACTTTCAAGTGTGGAGTGGTGAAAAAAACAGGATGCATTTGCTGTAGCTTTTCCCAGGCTGCTTTTTTCTTCACATTACCTGCAGGTTCACAGTGCAGCGAGTACACTGACATCTAGTGTTGGCTGAAGCCAAGGCCAGGACGTGCGTCAGGACTCAGGAGTCACTTGTGGTGAGCATAATGCTGTGATAATCATTAGAATTCATGTCTTAACACATATCTCTGCATGCACTCATGAATGCCAACCAAACGGATAGTCATGATGGCAAATATCCATAAGAATGAATAAACAACCACCAGTGTGTGTGTCTGGACGTTTTCATTAATTCCTCAAGACATATTACATTAAACCTTGGCAGAGTTCCGTGATCCCACAGTGGTACCTCTCTAGTTTATTAAAATGCCTGCAATTTTACGCACTTTATGAAAAATGTATTGCAATATGTTCTGACATTAATGCTTTGAGACTTTGGATGTGGCAAATTGGTCATTCAGCAGGATTTTGTGTTTACTTAATATTGATGGGTTCACAGGATACTTACAGTAGTCAAATAGTGTAATCTCCTAATTTCACTTGTTGACTTTGAGGTTGTTCCCTCCATTTTGAACTGTTTTTTTTTTGTTTTTGTTTTTTTTGGTAGTAGTATTGTAGTTGCAAAAGAATGGCGTTTGCATAAAGCCAACATTGGCTAGTTCAACAAACACATATTTTCAAAAACAGGTAGTTAACAACAGAGTTATGGGTACTTGTTTATTACATTTCACACTTGAAGTTGGAACCTATCAATTTGTACATAAACGGTAACAAGTAAATTTTCCATAGTATGTCTCACCCCCCATATATTATTATTTGATTTCTATTATATTGTTTTTATTATTATTATTATTATTATTATTATTATTATTATTATTATTATTATTATTATTATTATTATTATTTATTTATTTATTTATTTATTTATTTATTTGTTTATTTTTCCATATTTTTAAGTATGGTAAAAATGTCCAATCTCAAGATTAGACTCTCAAAAATTGAAGGAAAAGCCTACCTGACCACCAGAACTTTATTTTGAGTTAATCAGAGGCCTCCTTCACACAGTCTCTCATTTAACGCAAATTTGAATGTGGTTATTTCTGAACACAGCCCCGATTATAAGCGGGTGTGCATACTTTGTGCAACCGCATCTTGTTTTTTTTTTTTTTTTATTTTTACTTGCACTCTTGAATAGATTTTTCAATTGAGCTGTGCGGGTTATAAGTCGCATTGATGGTGGAAGAATACAAATATGCAAAGACCTGGCATTTGCACAGGGGTGTGTAGACTTTTTGTATCTGTAATTCATCCATCCATAATGATTAATGATTGATAAGCAAGGCTTTGCACACGAAGACCAAATGAAACATCTAAACAGGCGCAATGTTAAAATGCATGATAGCACTCTCGTAAAAAAATTTTTTTTATTGTTTTCAATTTCATTGTGCTTCCAGTACATGTGGTATTATAATAATTGGCCCCAAAACAGACCAGTGCAAATTAGGCCTCGTTTTTACCCTAAGGCGATTGAGACACTAACAGTGCAGGAGACCACAGACAAAGGGGTCTTTTTTCTTACATGGATAGAGTAAGTGTCAATAATCTACACAAGTGGAGGAAATCTCCGAAGGTTTTGGAGCCCTTCGGTGTTTTATTCATGCCAGAGGGATCATAATTGACCTCTGCACTTTGTGAAGAAGAAGAAGAAGAAAAAAAAAACTTCATGAGATGAAAGAATGCAATGTTTTGTAATTCAACTTTTTGAGTCTCCCCCTCCCTCAGCCAATCCAATACTATTGGATTGCGGGTCATGAATTATTCAAAACAGGGGGGGGGGGGCAAGGCTACCTTAGCATTAGAAGATGTTAGATGAAACAAGGTTGCCAGAGCGAAAGCAATCAAATGTGTTGGTTCTAAAAGAGAGAAAAAATAACCACAACATATAAAAGTCACATCAAAATAAATAAGTCAAACAACTCTCGAATTTCCCCCTGAATGCTGGCACTTGATGTGAATAAAAAACTCTCAAGTGTTTATTGACACGGAATCCCATTATCTACCTTCCGCTGAACATTTTATGTACGTTTGAGTGCTTCAGCTCGAGCACCTCGGTTTTTAACGTTGTAATTAAAAATGTTTTTGTCAAATGATAATCGCAGCGTCGTGTTGATACTTGAGGCGAGCTCCTGGGCAAGCGTAGAAGGACATAATTGTATCAGTTAGGTGTAAGTGGGAAGAATTGTTAACGTCGGGAAATTGGTAAAACATCTGCGGCATCTGCCGCATGCGCAAGAACTCTTCAGAGTGAAAAGTCCACGCTGACGCAGGAAGGCAAAACTTTTAATGAATGTAAGTCTTTAGAAAGCCAAAATCTATAAAGTTGGGCATCATACAATTTGGAATTTCAACGTTTTAGTTGTGGGGAAAAAAAATACACACTTTCTTCTTTATAATATTGTGATTTAATTTTTGTAAGATTACAACTTTTTTCTCATAATATTGCTTGTTACACAAACATGAAAAAATCCTTTTTAAAGAATTTACTCTCGTAATCTGACATTTTATGAAAATCGTGACTTTTCTTTTAAACGTTTACATTTTACGTTAAAAAAAAACAAACTTGCAAGAATACATTTATCTTGTAATATTTCGTTAGCAATATTCTCTTCTGCGACTTTAGTCTCATAATATTTTTCAACGTTAGTGTTGTCTGTAACCTTGTAAAATATTTTTTCTTTCCCTTCATAACATTACTTCCTTGTCCTAAATTTCAAACTTCATTCTGATGTTATGATTTTTGTTATGTAACATTACGACTTCTTTCTTTCTTTTGTGACTTGTTTACAACTTGTTTCTCGTAATACTTTTCCTTAGAAATATTTTGATTTTTACCCATGATAATTATCCAAATTTATTATGATTGTGAGAGTACACTTTTTTCTTCATTGTCATAGTATTATATTTTATTCCTGACTTGTAAAAGTGTTTTTTTTTACTGTTTTAACTTTATGCAAATTTCATCCAACATCCTGGAACAGATTGTGTTGCAGTCTTTCGAGTTTTTGAAGAACACTGTTGTTGTAATTGCTCCAAAGCAATTAGTATAATTGCCTATTGTCCTTTCGTCCCACAGACTTGGTTAAAACTCTCAGTTAGCGTTTCAAATCTGGCCCTGCGCACCTCTCTGCTGCACTGCGTTTTATAGAGGTGAACTCATTAAAGTGAAATGACCATTTGGCCTTGGGAGGGAAGAAAAATAACCAAATGGAAACAAACAGCTGCACGGAATTGAGCGACACTTGAGTGGTGAAGGACCATCAAACGGCCACGTGTTTGCAAAAACCCGGCAGTTTCCATGGATAATGATCAACTGTCACGGCCGCAATTACTGAAAGCACTGGATGGCGACATTTATTTTTAATTTTTTTTTTTATGCGTGTCAATGAGGTCTGCGCCTAATTGATGGCCAGGGACACTAAGTCGCTCAAAAGCTGTCACTCAGGCATCAAACTAAAAAAAAAAAGAGCCCAAATTAAATTGCCAATCAGTTTGCAGGCTGGATGACGATATTACAAGTTACTGTTTGGGGCTTTATTTTTTGAAAATGGCTTACGTACAACAATCAAAGTTGTCAAGTTTCCTCAGGTCTTCAAAATCAAATTCCGAAAAATTGAATGCAAGCATTAAATTTAAACGTTAAATACAACTGAGCTGTAGGCAGAGATCCTTTCACCAGTGACGTGCAGTCAGGGGAAATATAAAATTAAAAATATATGAAATGGTTATATTTATTCAGTTTTTCTCATTTAACTTCACAATTTTTTGGGATTTTCTTTTTCAAAATTGCTGAATTTACCGTTCAAATACTAAGAAGAGGCGAGCGCTCGCTTAGCCTCACCGGCGTGGATTCGCATCACTATGCCGGGAATCACTTGTCTCACTATCGCCCCCTGACATGAGGCACGCAGTTCTCCTGCCTCATGTCAGGGGGCGATAGTGAGACCAGTGATTCGGATTTGGCGCACAGTGCGTACTGCTCGGCGCCAAACAATAGAAGAAGTAATATTAGCAAGCTAACAGCAACTCAAGTGCAGCCATCCAGTAATTTTTTTTTTCTCGTTGCTTGGCCTTTATTTCAAAATGGAGGATTACATCTAGAAATTGAAGGAATTTTCTAAACTGGACGTTCAATCAAAGCAGCAGATACTAATTAAAGAACAAAGTTATCGATGCTTTATTCAAAAGGTGTTATTATGATTTGTGGAACGTAGATGTGGTAGATGGACCCAATAGCGGAGAAACCAGGCAGGGAGAAAGGCAGGAATGAAAATAACTATTTACTGGACTCAACGTGGACTGACTGGGTGAGGCGTGAAGACTTGGCATGAAGACTTGGCGTGGCGTGAAAGACTTAGCTAACGTGGATAAACTAGACTGGACTTAGAAAACTTGACCCGACTTGATTAAACTTGACCAAACACACCACACGGGACGAGACGAGACGAGATGAGACGAGACCGAGGCCAAGACCAAGACAAGGTAAGGTATACAACAAAACAAAAACTACTCCCTTATACCACCATTAACGAGCCACTAACAACACATAGCACACAGCAGGCAGGGGGAACCAAATAGCAACACACACTGGGAAGGAACGACACACGCAGGTGGACAAGGTTAACAATAACGAGACTAGGGGAGACAGACCGGACAAACGATGACAAACACCCAAAAACTAAACTACCCCACTGAACTCAAGCATAATCGGAGCGGTGCATAGACTTCATTTATAAGTAAAGGTAAGACGATTTTAAGTTATTTCTTTCTATGCTACAATTGGTATATTGTTATGGAAAAAATGCTGGTATAAATTTTTAAACAAAACACGTTAAATGTTGCCAATCAAATGATGAATAAGCTGTAGGTTCATTTATTTGTAAATCTGACTGTGCCTCACCAGACATGAACCTCACCTTTCCCGTACCAAATTTTTTCAAATTTAATCAAGCCGTGTTTATAATCACACCAGACCTGACACGTCATCATTCTTAATGGATTGCACAGATGGATTTGATTTTGAAAGACATCATGCTTTCCAAATACAAGCAGGTGTTACCTACAGCGAGTGTTATTTACTACTGACCAAGCATCTGTGTTACTGTTTAATGAGTTGGGAGTGTAAATATTTTTGTCTTCTCACCTAAATGGAAGTCTCTGTAAACATTCAGTATAAGCTGCACAGAATTGACTCTATACAGCAAAGTCGATATAAAACACATTTAAGTATCAGGAAAAAGCTACAGAGCCCCTAAAGTGACATGGGAGAAAAAAAAACTAATAAAAAATAAATAAATTATATATATATATATATATATATATATATATATATATATATATATATATATATATATATATATATATATATATATATGTGTGTGTTTCTTGTCCGGACGAGTAATTTTTCTTGTCCGGACGAGAAACTTTTCTTATCCAGACGAGAAACTTTTCTTGTCCAGACGAGAAAGTTTCTTGTCCAGACGAGAACGTTTCTTGTCCAGACGAGAACGTTTCTTGTCCGGACGAGAAACTTTTCTTGTCCAGACGAGAAAGTTTCTTGTCCAGATGAGAACGTTTCTTGTCCAGACGAGAACGTTTCTTGTCCAGACGAGAACGTTTCTTGTCCAGACGAGAACGTTTCTTGTCCAGACGAGAACGTTTCTTGTCCAGACGAGAACGTTTCTTGTCCAGACGAGAACGTTTCTTGTCCGGACGAGAAACTTTTCTTGTCCGGACGAGAAACTTTTCTTGTCCGGACGAGAAAGTTTCTCGTCCGGACGAGAAACTTTTCTCATCCGGACAAGAAAATTTACTCGTCAGGACAAGAAACTTTCTCGTCTGGACAAGAAATATATATATATATATATATATATATATATATATATATATATTTTCTCCCATGTCACTTTAGGGGCTCCGTAAAAAGCAGCTAAACCATTGACACATTTATCTTTAAGATTGTATTGCACCTACCATCCAATACTTGCTTGATGGTCAACAAAGAATTCAAAATATTGTGTTTAAGCAAGCGCATACTACAGAATTATGACAATTTACATTCAAAATAACGCTGACCTTGAGCAGCCAGTGCTGAAGAGGAATGAACACAAGTACCCTTTCTTCATCGCCACCTTATTTTTGGTGCTCTTTTATCTCATTATAATTGGCTTATTCTCCAGAGGTAGTTCTTCTTTTATTATTATTTTCAAAGACGATCCCTTTTATTTTACCTTTCACAAAAGGCTGTTCTGTTATCGCTTATTTCCTCCAAACACATTGTTAGCGCTGCTCTTGATATACTGTACCTATTATAGTTCTCGGCCATGCAGCTCTCATCAGATGAATCCAACTACGGGCTATTTGATGCTTCAGGGGAGAGATTTTTTTTTTTTTTTTTAATATTCAGAGCTGCCCTGCTGAGGCCCTTGGGATTTATCCTGCATCCGTACAAACAGCTGTAAGCCTGCAGGTCATCTGACCGCGGCGTTATCTCTGTTTTAATAATTGCACAAGACAGCTAATAATGAATATTTAAAGAGTGTGCCATACACTCGGTGGAGATTAGATGAGGTCTGTCTGATGGAGCTATACTGTATATGTCAAACATGAATGACTATATCAGCCAACATGTGCATTACGATTTGATAGGTGAGCACACAAAGTGCATTTGTGTGAGGATAATGTGAATGAATTCCAATACTTCACGGAATGTAATTTTCTGTTTCTTTTAATTATCTTTTATATATTTTTTAACTGTTATGTGAACCTTCAGAGATTTATCAAAATGATTTTTTTTTTTTAGGTGCATTAATATTATTATACAGCCTTTGCAATATGTGTTTGTTATAGTATGTCAACATTTCAAAACACCAAAATATTCGACATTGACATATTTATTATTATCGTCATTAAAAAAAATCTAATAATTCAAACAAAAGAGACGTACTGTGAAAAGTAATATTTAAAAATGTATGTACAGTGGATGTAAAAAGTCTACACACCCCTGTTTTGTGAGGGTTTTGTGATAAAAAAAAAAAAAACCCGAGTGCTGTCAAAGTTAAAGTATTAACTAATTAATTAATCGCAAAAAAAATTATCGCATTAATCATGTATTAACGCAGATTAATCATATTATTAATTGTAACCACAGATTATCCTTTATTTTGACAGCGGATGGCTACGTTAAAGGTAGTGCAGGTTCTGTTTGAGCAATAATATAACGACATGCAATCATAGTAAAGCATTTAATACATTTTTGTGCATGATTCAGAATATTTGTTCATGTCAAAGTACTGGGGTCATTTTTTTTACCCCATTTTAATTTATGCAAGTAATTAACTGATTAGAAAAAGAGGAGGGTGAGAGTGTGCAGTGGATCAAAAATGTCCTCATAACATTAACATAACATTCTAAACTGTTATTAAAAATAATAATAATCGTTTGACAGCTCTAAAAAAAACAAAACAAAATATGACCAGATAAATCCTTTAAAAAAATAAAATAAAAAAAATCCACCAATAATGTTACCTATAACCTGTACAATGGAATTGGGGGGGGGGGGGGGGGGGGGGGGTATTTATATTTTTGAAAGGTAAGTAACAATAAACAACTGAGATAATGTGATACATTTGTATTTGGAACTGTTCATAATTCCCTTCACCTTGAAGAAAGACTGTTCCAAGGTGGAGAGAATTATGAACAGTTCAAATTACCAGTCATTTTGGCTCAAAATCTCTGGTCTTTATGGTGTAAATACTTGAGGTTTTCCATGACACTAACGATCTTTGACAT
Organism: Festucalex cinctus; assembly: GCF_051991245.1. Classification (NCBI taxonomy): domain Eukaryota; kingdom Metazoa; phylum Chordata; class Actinopteri; order Syngnathiformes; family Syngnathidae; genus Festucalex; species Festucalex cinctus. Next base: position 21,224,417 of record NC_135426.1, read on the forward strand.
TCGTCGAGTTATTCAACTTTATCTCGTTCAAACTACTTTCTGTCGAGCTTTGCTTTTCCAACCTTTTTAACAACACTGTTGAGTGAGAAACTTGCCACATCAAGTGCGAAGAAATCCAAAGTGTGAGAAGTTGTCAGGTCAGCACCGACTTGCTTGTTTTGCATCATGAACTTGCTCTTCCTTCTCCTAATGATTCCTCAAATATATTTCCCCAAACCTGCCGCCCTCCTAACGGGCACGGTGCCTTTTAAACTCAGCAGAAAATCTATTTACCCGCAAATTAAATCTGTGAACTGGCGTAGCCCAGCGAGCAGTACTTGCGGAGAAACTGGGCAATTACTTGGAAAGAGCGAGTTGAGGTTTGGGGGGGGGGAATAAGCTTCATTTGGAGAGGAGGGGTGCACTGAAAAGTTTTGGGTGGAGATACTCCAGGGGCGGTTCGGGAATGGATGCGCTTGACACGTTACAAGAAAAGGGTGGGACACACTCGGGAAAACTTCCTCTGTTCAAGTGAATCAAAAAGTGCGGGGAAAAATAATACTAGAAATGTGGTGGAAAGCCTTGCAGGTTTGTTACATCATGGAAGTTGTATGTGTGTGCGTGCCTGTGCCTGAAACAGTGAGCGAGTGTATGCAGGTAGGCAGAATTGGTCGCTATCCTGTGGGAATTCCTTTGTTGTCTTAGTTTGGAGTGGAAAAAGATGGGCCTTACCTCCTCGATACCTTTATATGCGGCGTGCCACCTATTTTCAAGGAGGCCTCCGACAAAGCCAGATGTGCAAATGCAGCTCCCGATGCTCCTCGGCTTCAGAGGAAGCATCTACCCGCGGGGAACTCGCCAACACGTACGGAGCCGACAGCCGGGATACCGGTCGCCGAGGGATGGGCGGAATCTGCGGTACTAGCTGGTTGAAAGAGAAGGCGTCGTTTTGAAAATGTTGCCTTTCGGTGTGTGCGTGAATCTCAGGTCGGCATGCTCGAGAAATTTCAGTGATGACAGCTTCCAAAGCTTCTTGGCGACTTTTGTTTTTTGTTTTTTTTGCTTGTCAAAAGTGACTAGCAACAAATCTAGCAACTTTTTCTGGTGTACTGGAGACTTCACATAAACAGTCTTTTGATTACATTTGATATTTTAGCATTTAACAATACAACATGGTTCGAGACAAAGCATTCAAGTCATGAAGTTATTTTGAGAAGTGATTGCCTATTTTAAAGGCAATATAAATAAATAAATAAATAATCCATACATCCATTTTCTTAACCGCTTGCTCCTCACAAGGGTTGCGGGGGTGCTGGAGCCTATTCCAGCTGGCGGGCACACCCCAAACTGGTTGCCAACCAATCACAGATAAATAAATAAAAACAAACAGAACAAGTTCTTTTGTAGTTCTAAACATATTTAGGGTGTTTTTTTGTGTGTTTTTTTTAACTTCCACATCATTCCTCTTACAGCACTCATTACAATTTGCATGCAAATGGCCAATTATTCAAATTAGGCGACGGCATCATTTAGCAACTTTTAGGACAGCCAATAGCAACATTCCTTACTGGGGAGTTGGCAAATATGTCACCAAGGAAAACATGCTGAACGCCCACTAACACGTTAGCTTTTTCATTAAGAAAAAAAAGAATAAAAATAGAAATTAATCACAAACTGAGCCATTGAGAATTTGACTGGACTACCTCCATTTTGGTCATTTTTTAAATAAAGCCAGAGTTGTTACAGTTTGGAATTTTTTTTTATAGTTTCTTAAACTGTAGTTAGTTTTTACAAGCAAAACAGAAGGGCAAACAAGGTACTGGGTAACGCCCATGAAACTATTGCTTTGTCCGAATGTCCACACTATTTCCGATCTTAGCATTTTATAGGGACGCTTCAGTGTCTAGAGGTAAATTATTTAGCGCGCTAATTATTACCCACAACGCACTTGGACATATTGATGGTCAATCAACAGGTCATAGTGCAATATTAATCTAAAATATTTTCTGCCAATTTACCTCAACTGCATCAATCCTAATTGTAATGCGAAACGAGCGCAACGGAATGCTAAAAGAGTCCTAATGGCTTTTCGTGTTGATCTGACGTGTCTTCATTCACTCCCATAGAGAGGCGAAAGCAAAGCGCAGTAAATGCCTCAACGTCTGAATTGCACGCCTTTCGGTCCCACTCGCTGCTTTTGAATGGACTGAAATTGCATATCTGCTAACCTAACTGCCCCCCATTCAGACGGCTTTTGACTGTAATAAATTGCCTCCTGAATTGCGGCTTCACAAATGGCTCTTAAATGGAGATCAGACGCCAGTCTGATGATGTTTTAATTGTAACTTGCAGAATGTATTAGCGGTGACCTACAGCTTTTTTTTTTTTGGGTGGCAGCTTCCATTCAATATGTATGTGCATGCAGACACCTTGGGTTTAGAAAGGTTAATTAACCTCTGGTGGTGGACCTTTCCTCTGCACTTAACTTGGTCTATGTCCTGATAGTGCCATTAACCCGCGCCCTAGCCTCTTAACCCCCTCTATCATTACCCACGTAAAACCCATTAAAACTTCCCATTGATTTTCTTTTTTAACATATATCTTCGATATTTTTCACTATGACTTTGTACAATTTTTAAAATTCAAAATACATAGTCTTTATTTCATCAATGCGGTATGAAGAGTATTTTATTTAACTGTTTTTAAAACAGATGAACATCACATTCATTTATTTATTAAATACATTTCTCTGTGAACAAATTGCTGTAGTCAGTAATGATGATGTAATACCATGTTCTGAAGTTGTAAATGAGTTTTATAGTATTAAAATTGGGAGAAAGCACTATAAACATGGAATTGTGAGTTTGAAAGATTATTTTGAGTGAAGTCTTTTTGAATAAAGAAAAAAAAGAAATGTAACTAGTGTTTTATTGCTTTTCTTAATTCCTACTTTTTGTCTTTCAGCTTTGTTTTTGCGCAATTTTGGCGAAAACACCTAAGAAAAAGAAATATGGTGCTCCCAAAGTTAGTTTGAAGCTGTTCCTGAACCATTTGGAGTATCAGCAAAGTATTTTTTATTTTATTTATATTTTTTTAAGAATGTTTGCTTGCCGGAGGGACGTCCACATGATTAGGGGTTTAACTGTTTTTATTTTGTTGTCTTTTCCTCACAGGGTTTCTCTGTGCCCCGCCATGTTTTATTTTTTATTTTTTGTTTATTTTTGGTGGGGTGGGGGTGGGTGGGTAATGTATATGTGTGTGTGGGGGGGATAATGAATAAATAAATAAATAAATAAATAATGCTTCATATAATCTTCAACTCTCTGCCAAAACATCATAGAACCGTTATGAATTCTGCTGTACGACTCAGGATAGCGACCTTGAATGCATCACCAACCAATAGGCAGGCAGCAGCCTCTCACGGCCATCAGATGCATGGACAGCGAATGAAGGGCCACTGGTGCAAAGTGCCTCGAGTGGCACTAAGTGCTGTATTCACGCGGTCGCTCACCCCTGGCTTTTTTGTTGCTTGCTTCGTCGCCATGGCAACGTTGATGAATACTGCAGCAGATGGCGGACAAATTGGCAAAAGAAAAGCCGTCGTGTGTTCCTTGTGATTTGCAGGGGTTAAAATGTTATTAGACAACAGCTTCCTAATAAGTGAGTTGTTTTGAAAACGATTTTCTGCCAAAATTCCAAAACATAATTTTATATTGAAATATGAACAGCTTCACAAATAATAATAATAATAATAATAATAATAATAATAGCATGCTTATTCTCAAGCTATATCATAGAGCCGCAATTAAAATGAGGAATTATTTTGCAGCAAAATATGCAAGAGACCAAATTTACAGCTCTTTAAAAGCAATTAAAATCCTGGTGGAGATGGAGGGGAAGATATGAGAATAAAAGATGTCCCTGAGATGGTTGTGGGTTGGTGAATGACTTGAGGAGAAGAGGCTAATTATTTTGAAGGGTATTAAGTCATCAGATTTACTTTTATCTTGATTGCATTGTGGAAGTCGTGCATAATTAATGGAGGGAGCTTATTAGGAAAAGATGATTAGGCAAATTACACAGGTGTCGGGTGCATTTTTCATGATGAATTTTGCCAGGACAATCCTGGATTTCCCATCTGTTCTGCTCCTATCAGAATGTCACTCCAGGGGAAATTAATACGACGCGATAAAAACACAAACTCTCTCCAAAATTAATTTTAAATTACAGTTGGAACTTCCAAAGTCGAATATAAGCCATTCAGTGTTGCTGCTTTTTATTTATTTATTTTTTTTATATATCCTGTTTTCACAGATAATGTAAATTGAATGCATTTTGTTCCCACAGGCTCAATCCCAAAAAAAGACCAGTGCAAAACAAAAGGTAAGCACATCTGCATTAAGTTTTTTTGTGTCTGATAAACAGCACATACTTGATTGTCGAATGAAGTTTGTTCTCCCTGGCGGGTTTTGTTGTGTTTGCCAATGTGTAGGGTAGTTTCAGCAAGGCAATTACCTACTATTACCTACTTTACCTAGGTAATAATTAATATGCGTGTTTTTTTTGTTTTGTTTTTTTGTTTTTTTAAACCATATTGCCATGATTTTCATGCTAGTTAGTAGCCCTCATGCTATTGACATTAGCATCCACTTGGTGAAATTAATTAATTAATCATTACAATTATGCACTTTGCTATTACAGTGTTGCCTCGAGATACGAGTTGGCCTTGTAACTCAAAATACTTGTATCTCAATGAAACAAATGGAACTTTCGAAGTTTTTTTTTTTGTTTCATTTCAATTGACAACATGCTGCTATTTCTGGTATGCACACCCGGAGGCTGTATCAGACAGACATACGGACAGTTGGATGGTCACAGTTGGTCAGTAAGCAGCAGTAATATCAGACATACTTGCAGAGGATAAAGAATATATGCATGTGAGTACTTTTGTACTATATTTCTACATGTGTTAATCCCAAGGATTATAACACAGCACTGACTATTTGCTAGCCAGTTTTGCATCGTTTAGTAGCATTAAGCTAAACGGACATGTTAGCTAAAGATGCTACGTGTTTATTTAGAAAAAAAAAATACGTTTAATCGAGTTACTTTTATCTCAAGGCACCATTATCTTGGTTTCCTTCAGGGATACTAAAGACACAAATTGGGCCATTTTGTATATTAAACTTTAGTTTGTCTTCAAATAAATATCAGCACTAAATGCACTCATTCAGTTTCATTCTTTAAAATCCATTACTGTACCTATAATTATGATTGAACTTTATAAAAAAAAAAAAGTGTTATTCACTGGCACTGTTTATCACATCCAAGCCTTTTTCGTTCTTTTCTTTCCTTTTCAAGCGTTTCTGTTAAGTGCCATAACTGATGCTGTAACCTTCATTTTAAGCGATTTGTCTTTCAAAAAAAAAAGCGGCCTTAAAAGCCACCATAAAAAAAGAAATGAATTATTGCTCTGACCGAGGTTTCCGCTCCCTAATTATACATCGGCACATTCGGAGCTTTTCCGCTATTGTCGCAGACATCATTTCGACGCAGCGAGTGCAATTGAGACATTTAGCGGCGTACTTCCACTTTTGAAGGATTACAACTGGAACCCGCCGCAATCATTGTGCTAATCAAAGCCATGCAGTAATCACAGCCACCGCGGGAAAGTGAGAAAGATTCAATCAGACCTCATTTAAAACTCTGGATGCGTTTGTTTGCGGGCACGTAATAATTATCGGTTTCATTTGTAGCGAGCAAACCTCATCAGGCGCTTTTATTGTTGCGGGAGGAGGGAGGAAAAAGAACATCTTCGTCAACGCGACCGCCATGTTTTGTTTTGTTTTTTTCTCTTGGTGTGGTCCTTGCATTTATTGGGGCTCCCTGTGGATTACTTCAAGGAGCCCTCAGATCATTAGGCTCTCAGGCGGCTGGGTTTTCACCCCTCGCACCTGTGAACCCTCCTTATAAATTCTTTCCTCGCACCCTCCAACAAGCTAATCAGTAATGCCGTTTGAAACACTCGTCTCAGTATCTGCAGTTTTCTCTTTTTTTTCCTGTTTTGGGACAGTCTGAAACGAGAACATGTGACTTCAATATGTGGTGTATCGATTAAAACAATCAAGGCAAGTAAAAATTGGAGATTTGAGCAACTATGGTGGCAGTGAACTGAACTCACTTCACGACAAGCATTATTCGAAAAAGAGGCGCCAATTTGTTGTCGTTGCTTTTAGTGCAGGGCTGTCAACTTTTGACCAAAACTTGGAGTGAGACATCGGTTGGTCCCCAGTAAGGTGGGCGGGGTTACAGGTGTGATGGTGTGATTGCAAGATTGTATCGGGGTCCTTCGGTGGCCTGCGCGCCAGCTGATGATGTCAGGATAGGCAATATTTTGTGGCTTTGGGAATCAAATTGTGGTTAATGATGATTCGGAGGGAGAACATGTATGAAGAAATGTATTTTACATGATACAAATATTAGGGATCGGAGCGTACCAATACCAGGTATTGTATATTTTCATGGATGACTGCACTGCTATGAGATGATTCACCACTGATCTAGACGGATAATACAACAATACTAACAAGCATCGATTCTTTATCCTCGGTGACGAATGACTACTGCCCCCAGGTGGCCAAGGAGTGAACACGAAAAAACATTCTATTTAATTGTTGTTAGTGTATGTCTTTCATAAAGTCCAATATTATAGAGAACTTTTTTTTTTTTTCCTAAAAATACATTTTAAAAATACATTATTGTTAATTGAACAGTATATATATTATGTTGGGCGGTGGTTGACTGGTTAGCACATCCGCCTCCCAGTACTGAGGACTCGGGTTCGAGTCCGTGCTCCAGCCTTCATGGGTGGAGTTTGCATGTTCTCCCCGTGCCTGCGTGGGTTTTCTCCGGGTACTCCGGTCTCCTAAATAAATGGCTAAATAAATAGATAAATGGTGACTAAATAAATAGATAAATAAATGACTAAATAAATAAAGGAGTAAATAATTAAATCATTGTCTAAATAAATAAATACATGTCTAAATAAATAAATAAATGACGAAAAGTGAAAATAAAAACGGATTTATTTCCATTTATACTTATTTTTTTTAGATATAATTTTGGAATTATATTTGTTTATATTCATTTTTAGTTTCACTTTTAGACATTTATTTATTTATTTAGTCATTTATTTATTTCGAATTTTGGCAGTTTTGGTCCTCCATACACTACGTGTGCATATCAATTGTCAGCCGCGATAAAACTTCCAGCATCCAACTCCAATTGCAACTTCGCTGCGGTTTGAGTGTGCAGATTAAATTTCATTAGGATCATCAGGCATCTGGAAGGGGAAGATGACAAACTCTCAGGACTTTTTTTTTTTTTTTGGGCCTGTCAGGTGTCTCCTTACAACCCCCGCAAGCTTTTTTTTTTTTTTTTTTTTTTTTCAAAGTCACATCAGATAATGTAGCAGGGTGGATGATAATGAGCAGGGTGACAAATAGAGAGAAGTTTGAAGGATGGCTGAGTGGACAGACGTGTGACCTGGAGAGGAGAAATTGGATTTGGCTCCTGTCTCTTGGCACTTGGCAGAAGGGTGGCGACAAGCTCGGTAAACTACCTCCTCACGCACACACACACACATACACATATGGCCACCTCCCCTCCATGCCATTTCCATTTCATTTCCACAAAGCATGAAATTAAAGCTATTTATAACCGTCTTGATAATTACATTATACTTATTCCATCACGATTAGGTTTCTGGTTTTTATGATACAATGTCACAGTTTTAATTAAACCGTCTCTGCTTCACTTCATTCGCCCTCTCGCAAACTTAGCTCAGCTCGGACCACCTGATGACACACTTTTACCACCGCGAGCTGATTGACAGCCGCCGGACCGGCCGCGATTACACTTGTAATCTGTGTAATTTGACGTCGACATACTGCCATTTGATTGCGGGGCGAGGGGGAAGGCCTTAAGGCTGGCGTGTGATGAAGTTTGTCGTAGCATGTCACCTTTAGGACGTCTCACTTTAACGGCTAATTACATTACCCAAGCCATACTGGATGAAAGTCCTGTATGTCACCTTGGAGGAAGAGATGATGGAATAATGAAGTCCCTGAGGGAGGAGTAAAAAAGAAGAATCTCATGTTAAATGGAATGAAGCAAGGGCCACGCATTTTCAACTTTTTAATACGTCAGGTGATTAAAATTTGTAATCGTAATTAATCGCATGACTTCAATAGTTAACTCACTTTTAACTCATTTGCTCCCAATAACCTGTAAATACGTTTTTTTACAAAAATATTTCAAGTGTCCCAAAGACGTATTTATACGTTTTTTGTTTTTTTATGCTAGAGCATACAGAAGGCTTTGATGCAGCCTCTCAACAGCAAAGAACGGTTGCAGAAATGACAGTTATTACACAAACGGCCAGCAGGTGACAGCAGAGCAAAGGAGATCAACCAGGGCCATGTAGAAAAAAAAGCTAAATTACTGAGCTCTCTTCTAATGCTAATTGCTGCATAACGGAAACAGATAGAGACATACTTTTTTTTCTGACGAAAGAAGAGACTTTAATCTTTCTTTTGATAGGTTCCATGCTTTTATAGCAATAGAACACAATATTCTGTGGGCCTTGCAAAATCAGTCAAAATCGAGTAAAACAGCCGGGAGCGAACTCTTAAAGGTGAAAAAAGTGCTAAACTAAGTAATATGTCTACATCTTTTAGTCATTGATGCAGTAATTTCAGATCTGTTTGTGCACTGCTGCTGCTTGCGTATATTCAACACGTCCACTTTGTGTAAAGACGCCACTTCTTGGCTGGAGGGCTGCTGGTTTAATAATAATAAAAAAAAAAAAAGAAAAAAAAAAAGAGCCACAGGAATTCCTCGCCGATGGCGTTGGCTCAAGGCGCGAGACCACCCCGGATGCTCATTCATGTTTTATTGTGGAGTGTAAATGTGTCCCACTTGAGTGAATTTTGGAAACACAAAATAGTGCATACCAGTAATTAATACCTTGTGGATATTCGCCCCGCCCGTCCCCTATTTTTTATTTATTTTTTTTCCCACTGTTGATTGACTAAATCATGCAAAACACTCCTAATTATAAGACTCCCCACAGGATGATTTGTGTCTCGGAGCCGACTGCAAATGTCATGCATGAGTGTTTGCTGCGCCAGTATTGACTGTGCCGGAGACAGATGGGATTGAACTTTGTATGCTGCTCCTCATCCAAATGAGCCGCCTGCCGGGCCACCTAAAATGTTGTCGGGAGACATTTATCACCGCGCTGATATTGGCCTTACAATAAAACTCATGTAATGGCCAGTTAGTGTGCCTCCCCTTTTTTTTTTTTTTTTTCTGTAACTGATATAATACTGAATATGACTTGACTACAATGCACAAGTGTCGCTCTGTCACTATTATTATTGCTGCCAATGGATTAGTTTGTTGTTTTTTTTCTGGGGGTACGGCTAGTAATAGTAAATAGTCATAAAAGATTAAAATTTACGTCATTGCATTTTTTTTAACTCTACTTAGAAAATGTTATTGGCTACTGCATTAGAAGAACATTTAAGACAGTTTAATATCAAGCAAAGTTTGAACATTTAATTCTAAATATATATATATTTTTTTGCAATAAAAATGTCACATTTTGAGGAAAAACTCAAAACTCTACTAGAATAACATTTTTCTGTTATCACAAAAATGTCATAATAATAATAATAATAATAATAATACTTTAAATGTTGTTAGCATGTTTTCTATTAGACTCTTAAGAACACATTAAAGTATTGTTTTAATTACTTTAACTGTATATGAGCCTAGCATTTAAGTTTTAAAAACTGTCCTCTGTAGTGGACACATTATAGCTTAAAAATAAAAACTTTTTTTTTTTTTTTTTACTTCAAATATGTCTTTTGCAGTATTCCAGTTACTTCACAAAGATTGGGGAATATTGTTTTTCCTGGTAAGTCAGGAGGATATGGAATATAATTTATATTTCGGTATCTTTGTTAAATGAGCTGACTTGCTGTAATTCAAACAGCAGTCATGCTTTGATCTAATTCTGAGTTCACTTGCACCAAATTAAACCGGAATCATTAACATACATTTGTTGTCTTTCTTTGTTACCGTTTGCTTTTCGGTACGTGCACATTATATGCAAATAAGATGCATAAATTATGACTGTAAACACCAAACGATAAGTAAATGTAGATTAGAAGGATTTGTGGGGTTTGAGTTTGCGCGCCATAAATAACGCAGCGTGGATATTTTCAAGTGTAAACATGCTGGATACAAATAAACTAAATGAGAGGCGTGTAAATAAACATTGTTTTGAAAATAAAAAAATTATACCCGCCTGACACCATTCGGTGCCTGTGACTATCATAATAGGACATGAAAACGTCTGATTGATGCATGCATGGAAGCAAACAGGTCAGCCATTTTGGCTGAATTCTGAGGCTTGTACTTTGAAACCGCTCGGGAATTTGCCACTACAAACTCGCTATCGTAGACACGCTAAATTGAAAAGCTAATTTTTGGCCTATTTAACACTTCATATGATACCACCGATACCACCGATACCACTGGTATTGATATTTCAATATACCTCAATGACCACTCCTTTTGTAAGGTTGCATTTCCACCCTGTTGTTTGGGTAGATGTGCGGTAAAAATGTGCATTGTTTGCCTTCGAAATATGCCGGTCACATCTTCCACTGAGAAGACAGGAAACTGAAGAGTAAATGTAAAGTGTAAATAGTACACATGGCCTTTAAAATCAATGTTAAGGTGAGAGCGGCGGTGCTCCTTTAGGCCAGGACACTAAAGGTTGCGCACCTCTCTGTTGGCAGGGCGCTGTTAGTTCTGACAGTCCCTCAATGCGCCGCTCCCCCAGTGGCGAAGCAAAACACCAGCAAAGGTTTTTGCCAAGTGCTACGTCTGACCTTTTCCCATTGACTTGTTGTGTATGCGTTTGTGTGTATGTGTGTGAATTGACGATGTTGATTGTTTGACTGCGGGTCATGAGTACAAGTTTAAGAGTCAGTGTCGCTCCGAGGTGAGGCTGGGTTGGCAGTGTTTTATTGTGTTGACACTGGGGGTTAATTAGCAACAATAGTTGCATGACCTTCTCGCAGGTCTCAAAAAATGAAATGTTGGGGCGGGGGTGTTTGTAAAAACAGCCTCGGTGGGAGCGCAGTCCGTAAATCACGTCTCATTGCCAGCGGGCCGCCATGCAAGGAACTTTTGCACCAGCTTCAGCATTGTTTTTTTTTTTTTTAACTTCAAGTTTCAAGGTGGCTGAAGGCAAGGCTGGCAAACCCAAGCTTGACTTCATCAGATCGTAACGTATTTTCCCACGTTTGGAAGATTTTCTGATGAAGCTAGGGTGAACTTTTGGGGCTGAATTTCAAAAGGTAAACACGTCACTGCTCGTCATCACAACAACAGCATACCTACAGTCAAGCATGGGAGGTGCCAGAATCCTACTTTGGGACTGTTTTTCTTCAGCGGTAACTGGGCGGGGCTTTAGTCAAGGTGATTTATCTTTTTTTTTTTTTTTTTTTTTTAAGTCAAGGTGATTTATCAATTACGAACCGTTCCAAACAGCACCTACCTACTGTAACTAACTAAATTGGAAACAAAAATCGTTTTAATAACTTAGATAGATAGTGTGGCAAACTTTTGTTTGGAACTGTTCAAATCAGAACAGTTTTTGCACAAAACCTTCAGGCAGCTATAAAGAAAGTGGGGAAAAAAAGGGGTAAATAATATTAAACAAGTTAAATAATGTGTGAAAACTGTATTTGAATCATGATACCCACATTATCTCACTTGTTGGTTTTCTATTCCCCCCTCGAAAAGATGACTTTTTTTTCCTCCAATTTATTTTTTAGAAGGAAATACATCCTGTATTATTTTAATATAGTGTGAGTTTAACACGTTCACTGCCAATGACGACTATAGACGTCAAAAATCCAAGCAAACAGCCAGTGCAAATTTTGACAAGAAATTTGAATTTAGTTTTAGTTATTCATTGTTTTCATTCATAGTTATTAATCATTGTTGTTATGAATAACAACGATGACAACAATTTCATTGGTAAGTGCTACCATCGTGCGTAGAACGGATTCCTGTTACCTTACAACACGGGCCTTGACGTTCTTGTGATCGGTCTTGGTCTTACTGAGACCACATACTGGGTCTCGGCCTCCAAAAGCCAATTTTTGTTGACTAAAATTGGATTAAAACTAAAATACAATCAGGTGACTGAGTGATGACTAAGGCTTTAATTAAATTTAGTCAGAAGACTATAACTAAAACTAAATTCAATTTTTTTTTTTTTTATTATTATTAAAATTTTAATTTTACATTTTCTTTTTTTTTTTTTTTCCAACACTGGCTGTTTGCTTGGATTTTTTACGTCTATAGTTGTCATTGGCAGTGAATGAGTAAAAGAGATAATCTAATGAGAATAAAGTTGTACTTTTTTAATTTATTTTTTTAGGTGATTTTATTCTGATTTTTGCAATGTCTAGATAATATTTCTCTTAATATTAATACAATTTAAATATAATATAATATAATATAATATAATATAATTAATATTAATATATATAAAAATAATTAATATTAATATTAATATTAATAATTAAAATTAATATAATACTAATAATATTTCTCTTTTAATGTTTTATGTAAAGTGCGGGCAGGCAGCGCTTTACTGTTGTTCTTGGAATGAACCATATGCCACTTGAGGTATAATATCACAAGCCGCTGAGTTGGAGCTCCTCTTTTGAGAGCTTCACATTTACCTCCATTAGCAATTAGCCGCACAGTCGACTCCGTCACCAAATGTGGCCGTCCGCCATTCACCTTTCATTTGCTGCCCGCGCGCGAGACAATGGAGCAATTGTGCGGCAAGAGCAGGTAATCTTTACGGGGAGGCCTGGAAACAATGGGAACCGAAGGGGTTCACATGGTAATAAGTGGACAAACCCAGGAGCGATTAAGTCTGTTGTAATCCCATCGAGTTCAATCAAAGTGACGGAGCGAGGAGTTGGGGCGCCAAAGGAAATGAACGAATTGGAGTGCGGCACCTGTAAATTACATGCGAGGGAACGCTGCAATAAATGAGCATTTTGGGCACTCCGGAGAAATTGGAACTCGGGTGAAACTTGTAAAGAAGATTGGATATTTAATTGGTTCTTTTGTCTTTCGTCGAGTTTGACTTTAGATTTTGAGTGTGACAAAAGCATAATGGACAACTTGGCTAGAACTTAAAATGTTCAAGTCCAGAGTAAGTCTTTAAAAGTTAGAAAAGTTGAACAATTTGTGCTTTGGTAAGTTCGCCAGATCAATGAAGTTGTACGCTGAAGGATGCTCTCGTATAAATCTGTCCACAGCAAAGTTAGAAGCGCATCATCAAAGCGCCATACGAGACAGTCCGCGTTCCAACGTTCTCGGTTTTCCCAGCGCTCCAGAAATCCAAATCCAGCTATGGATTTAGTGCTTACTGAAATGAGACTCTTACAAGATATTAGAATATATGAGCAGACTCTGTGTCATTTTAAGCATTCCCATAAGGGGATGGGGTCAATAGGTAATCATTGTCCGGAGCTATACATTGGGAACCGGTGATATTGACTTGAGGTTCTGCTGGAAGAACAGCGGAGACATGAATATAATGAGAAATCAAAGCGCTCCGAGGCATTTATTGTCTTTGACATGGAGTTCAGCGTGATCCTAAAATCAATAATTCCGAAGGATTGACTTTTACAGGCTAATGATATTTACCTTTGACCACACCACATTTCAATTGTTTAAATATTTATTTATATTTAACTCTTTTTAACTCATTTACTCCCAATAACGTATAAATACGTTTTTTTAATGTTCTAAGTGTCCCAAAGACGTATTTATACGTTTTTTTTTGTTTTTTTTTATGCAAGAGCATACAGAAAGGCTTTGATGCAGCCTCTCAACTGCAAAGAACGGTTGCAGAAATGGTAGTTATTACACAAACGGCCAGCAGGTGGCAGCAGAGGAAAGGAGATCAACCAGGGCCATGAAGAAAAAAAAGCTCAATTATACTTACAATTTTGAATAGATTTGTGAAAACTGATGAAACTTAGCTCTCTTCTAATGCTAATTGCTGCAAAACGGAAACAGATAGAAACATACTTTTTTTCCCTGATGAAAGAAGAGACTTTAATCTTTCTTTTGATGGGTTCCATGCTTTTATAGCAATAGAACACAATATTCTGTGGGCCTTGCAAAATCAGTAAAACAGCCGGGAGCGAACGGGATTGTTTCTGTGAACATGGCTGGGAGTGAATGAGTTAAAGACTGATTAAATACTAATCATATCAGTCACGATGGAAGCGTTAGTTTACTTGAAATCCAAAATTCGTATTTCAACATGGAATGATGTCAACTCTTAATAGAGCTCAGACCTTTTCGCACCTTCGCAACTATTTGGAGTCTTCAATTAACCAAACCGTGTTATTTCATCTGTTTCTTTCCAGCAATATTTGATGCAAACGTGATAATTTTCTTCCAGAAGTGTCAAACCTACAACTCATTTCAACACATGGAAGAAAAGTGACAAGCTGATAATGAGCATTAGAATGAATCAGTAAATTCCATATCGCAGCTGTGTGGTCCGACGCCCCCGACCAATCAACCAAATTGTTTGTGGTCTTGGAGATTATTGCCTCTGATGTGGTGATATTGTAATTATCAGATCTGAATCAGTTACTGTGAACTGCTATTTATCCCCTTTGAGTTGCGACCGTTGAAAATCTGCGCTAGCGACACATATAAACTAGGGGTATAACAAAAACCGATTTGACTCAGAATTATTATTATTATTTTTTTTAATAAATCGAGATACGTATCAAATAGTCTTTTATTAGCGAGGTATAAGGAAATGTTTCATATTTAAACAGTGAAATGTTGAATGAAAGCCCACTAGCTTAATGCTATCATGAAATGCAAATCTCCATAGACTGGCTATCAGAAATGAGCATAGATGCTATGCTACATAACTCATAGGCCAGGGGTGTCCAAACTTTTTCATTTGAGGGCCACATACAGAAAATCAGAAGGGCGCAAGGACCACATAATATTATGAAGAGAAATTGTGTTTAGTCCTAAAAATTGTGCAAATAATTTGTTTGTGCTTTTGCATATTTAGAAAAATGCTACAGTATATAAACCAATTTATTTGTAATATGGCAGTAGGGTTATTATAGTTTTGGAATTTTTTATTTTAGTTTTTATTTTGTTTTGATTTATTTTTTTTTTTAGTTAGTTTTAATTAGTTTTCAGGGTGGTTGTTAGTTTTTTATTAGTTTTAGTTTTTTAATAAATGATTAATTTTAGTTTAGTTAGTTTCAGTATTAGTTTTTATTTTTATTTTTTATGTGTATTACTTGTGCGCAATATTTAAAAAACACCGTGGGCTCAACGTCATCATTCCGGTTTATATCAGAATTAATGTACTAAAGATCACATTTAAAATAATCCCCAAAGGCTCATATATTAAATTAATTACCAAAGACTAAAACAAAGGACATTTTTCCTATAATTTTAGTTTTTTAGTTTTATTTTAGTTAGTTTTGTAAACATAAAATGTTGTTTCAGTTAGTTTTCGTTTTTTAAAAAGCATCTTCGTTTTTATTTTATTTAAACGAAATTGTTGTTTTGAATTGTATTTTTTTCATTAGTTTTAGCTAACAAAAATAAACTTTAATAGCACCTGTTTTTCAACAACCTCCCTTCTTACTTTGACCATCTCCAAACATTTTTGTTTTTATTTTATTTGAACTGAGTCAAATGCCATTTTTTTTTTTTAGCATATGTCGCGGGCCACTAATAAAATGGACGACGGGCCGCAAATGGCCCCCGGGCCGTCGTTTGGACACCCCTGTCATAGGCATTATTCTCTCTACTTTGTGGGAACAATTACTATTATGATGCTAACATAAGGCAAAACACCCTAGCCAGGCTAATGGCCAAAAATAAAAGCATTAGCATCCACATGTATAATAACTTGTCTTGTGCTGTAGAAATACTTATAATAAATTGAATTAAATTCGAGCTTTACCCTTATAAAATGGTCACTTAAAAATTTCCAATATGTGCAATGTGCAGTCTAAAGAAGAAGGACACAAAGCCATCAGAGCTCGGCCATAGAGCAACTAGTATTGATAGTATGGGGAATATGATCACCTTTAGTCTGTTCATTTTGGCAATAGAAGGAGGGTCAATGAGGATGCAGAAGGTTTTGTGTAAGGGATCCTGACATCTCTGAGCGTCTCCCCCATGCAGTCTGCCGCTTTAATCGGTGAGGCAGCGACAGCCATCCTGTCTTACTGCCGCTTTGGCTGCCACTCCAGCGCCTATTGACGGGTGTTCGGGGCGGCCGAGCCAGCACTTCTTCCCCGGCGCTGGAGTCAGGCCGTCTGTCCGCTTTTTAATCCAAAAAAGACAAGGGGTTCGATAACAAAAAAAAATGGATTGGCTTCAGACCTCCTCAGACCTACTTTAAGTCATCTGCCCCAAATCTCTTGAGGACATTGAACCATCTTTGAAGGAGAATTATAGAAGGAACTCAGTGAAATATTTTTTTATTTAATATACGCAATCACTTTTACTTCATCATATCGTGCAGCGGTGGCCTTATCTCAAATCATCTTTTCCGATTGAATTGAACAGAAATGCTATTAATCGTTCCAGCGCCCCAATTCTTTGCTAGGAGGCAATATAATACGACGGAACAAAAGAAGCACATCACAACTTAGCTGCAATAATATTTCATATGCCTTGTATTCCCTCCCTGCGTGTGTTGCGACCATTTGTGTTAAATATAAGTTTGACAGGTTTGTGATTAACGGCAACATTGTTAGTTTCATTAGCCCATCTATGGCTGTTTCCATTGTGTGTTAGCATTAAGCTAGCAGACACAAGACAAATTTAATGCGCTTTGGTCTAATACATAATGTGTAATTCTTTGTTTCTTAGTTTGACAGTAAACTTCACTTGGAGAGGCATTGCACAGCTCAAAATTATTTTTTTCTCCCAGCATTTACCAAACTGCCGATTTGTTTTAATTTCAATGCTATCATATATATTTTAACTTTTTTTATTTTTATTTTTATTTTTTTTATCGCAGATGTTGCCTGTATGGAAAACTTATCCATATGTAACATACATGAAAATGATTTAGTATAATGTGAGAAGTTTCATTAAAAAACAAAACAAAACATGGAATTATTCAATAATGTGATTTTTCGTAACTTTTTGTTGTATATTTTAAATTATTGTTTGAATTTTAAAATAAAATAAAAAATAGTGACCTAGTCGTATCGTTTTAATGCCGAAATAATGCATTCATGCTATACTATGAGAGTATGCAAAATATTTATTTTGTATTGAAAATTTAAAACAACAAAAAATCCAGTAAAGTCAACAAGAAATGATTAATTTGTGTTCACCAGGCGTTGCACAGCATCAATCACAACTCTGCAGGTGGCTTGGAAACTGGACTATTGTCACACCCTTTTTGCACACACTCGCCCACACTTTAAACATGACTGCACTAAAGCCGAGGTAATGAGTCCCAATTTGACTCAATTAGGCGCTGTTTGTGTTGATGGTTATTGAGTGTGCGAGCGTGCGCGAGCGAGCGAGCGTGCGCGTCGTCGGTCTCGCTCGGCCGTCCCTCGGGGACTCCCCGAGGCCACAGTGTGGATAATTAGAGTTCAGGCGAGAGGGTTAACCCACCTCAGTGGGCACGGGAGAGCAAGACAGCTCTGCTGCCGCACCTTTTAGCTTTTGATGTCTGCTCGGGCTATCTACCTGAATGTCAACCAATTGGGACAGTGCAAGGACTTGACATTATGTCTGCGGGTTATCATTATAGTTTTTTTTTCCCCCTCACCTGATCGATCGGCGCTGGTTTGCAGTGGTGCTTGTGGGGCTAACTGTCACTGCTAGTTAGGGATTGACCAGTGGGTATCATTAACAACGAGAGCGCCTGCTCGGGGGAGGCTTTGTTGTGTGTATCGAAGAAGCCGTGCCTTTCTCTTTTAGCCTCCTGGACTTAGTTGACCTTTCACTTAGGGAGCAGCTGCAGCCGAGAGATATTTAATTGAATGGGGTCTTCAGATGTATTTTGGAGAGAGAGAGAGACGAGGAGATACCGCCAGCTCAAGACTCAGCAAGGCGCGGGGGGAGAGTTTGCTTGACCTTCAAAGCCTAATTGATAGGCTTTTCATAGGCCTTGTTTGAGATGTGCGTGGTCCCTGTTGTTCCGCCAGACCCTTACAACTCTTGCAGGAAGTACAAAGTCAACCACAGGTAGGAAGCCCCAAGTGGCCCGCCGCAATCAATAGCAGCCGGCTCGACTAACGAGAGGTTCAGTCACTCTCCGGCTTTCGCAGGCCCCATTAACAGGCGGCGCCCGGCCTAATTCGGCGGCCCTGACTCATTAGAGCGGAGAAATACGGGGGGCGGGGCGGCAACATTAGGAAACAGCCTGAAGAAGGACTGAGGCAAGACCAAATTGGGAAGTAACGCGGCGTGCCGACTGCTTGATTGCATCACTCGGTAGGGCACCACAGCGGCACTTTGACTTTCAATTTAGACGTACAGTAATCTCCACTCCATCGCGGAGTTTACGTTCCAGACCACCACCACAATAAGCGAAAAGCATTTTTTTTTAACGGAATTTAGCAATGGATCACACAAAAATATTGCCACATCAATAATTGTTCCCAAAGATGAACAGTACAGCTTTCTGTAGGTGTAAAAAGCAGGATTACATAGGATGACATGGGTGGATTTGAATGGATTTCTATTTAAATGTTTAGAATTTTTTTTTAAGTGAATTTAGTAAAAATGTGCAAAACTAGCATGCAACTTATGCCCGTTTCTATTTGTTATTAAGCGATGACGTCATAGGAGAGCGTCTCTCTGCCACAAGACAGTCGGCTGATGTGTAAGCAAAAGATTTGTCATGATGTGTGGAGCAAGGATGGACCCAATGGCGGAGAAACGTGACAGGACTCTTCCTGACAGGAATGAGAATAACTTTATTGACTGGCTGTAACGTGAGAAAACTGGACATGGTGTGGACAGACTTGGGCATGACGAACGTGGACAGACTTGGGTTGATGTGAAGACTTGAGTTGGCGTGAAGAAACTTGACCAGATGTAGAGAACTAGACCAGACTAAGAGAAACTTGACCAGACGTAAAGAACTTGACTAGACGGAGACACTAGCAACCTATCGTAGCTCACTGGACAAGACAATATACTACAAAGCTCCCACAACCACGTGCAACAAACACCACTCCGTTATACCAACACTAACAAACCGCTGGGAAACACAGCAGGCAGGGGGAACCAATTAGCAACACACACAGGTGGACCTACACAGACATAAACGAGACAGGGGAACACACAAGCACACCAGACAACAAACACTCACCAAAATAAAACAAAACCCAACTCAAAACAAAACTGAAACATGGCAGTATTTAATGTTCACTTCTTTACATTCCAGTAATATTTCAATGTGCTTACTTTATCATCCGCCGGCTTTTTGTTGTGACTATAATGTGTATGTGTGACGCAACATCCAGTTCAAAAGTTTCCCTTTCATCAATGAAAATGAAATGTAATATTTTATTAATATATATATATATATTTTTTTAAGTTGTACCATTTCCATTCAGGTTCATTTTCGCAATTCTTGAAAATTTGAATTAAAATAAAGTGTTAACTGTTAACTGTACAAAAATAATTGGCGGGGACCGCAAAACTGAAACAACTCAAAGTGAAATCATGGCAAGTTATTCTGTTGTATGAATGACAACAGGTGGATATACATGATTATTGTGCCTGTCATTATATGTCACTGGCATAGATTAACAGAGACGGGCAACAGATAGGTACTTAAAACACCGGATAAAAATATATTAAAAACAAAAACAGGTTTGACTCAACAAAATGTGCCAAAATGCAATATATATATAATTTTTTTCCCCCTGAACCAGCAATTTGGTAACAAACAAATACGGGTGAAAAGAAAACCGCTCTCTCTCAACGGAATGAACGAACTCGAGTCAAACCAAAAGCTACTTTCCATCGCTTCACTCCCTGCTTGTTCTTCACAGCCTCTCTTTTTTTCTCTTTATTTCACCTCACTCAATTGTGATAAAACATCGTGATGGGCATCACCAGAGTGCACAACGCAAGGGACGGACGGAAATTTAATTTCCTTCACGGAATCAACCTGCGACGTAAAAAAACAAAACAAACAAAACCAAAAAAAACTGAAAAGGGTGACAGGGGAGAATGCAGACACTCAGGCCTTATTGTCTTTGAAAAATGATTTAATTAGAGCTTCCTACACACACACACACACAAGCCAGCAGGGGACACAAGTTTGCAGCCTTGGACGTGCAGCAGATTTCCAAAGGATCATGTACGGAGATCAACCGATAAGAAGCTAATTTTGTGTACTTATGGGAGCAAACGATCTCATCGCTCCCCTCCCCGCTTTTCTCCGCCCTCCCCCGGAATTCCTCCAGCCGGGAGGATGAAAGCGTCGAGCGGAACCCAGATCTGAGGCTGTTTCGGCCATTAATACTGATCTCCAAAATTAAAGATTTATACCACTTGATAGAGCTCCCTCGCAACGACACGCACACAAGCACTAATAAGGAAGGATGGGGAGGGCTGGCTTTCCCCTTGAAGGCTTTCTTTAAAGTGTTTGAATGGGGAAAGGGTTTGGTGGGAAAAACACAATCATGAAGAACCACTTTTGGGCTAATTGGAATCTCTTGAATGCGTTACCAGTGAATGATGTTTAATTTGCGGGGGGGAAACGAGTGATCTTCCCACCACTGATGGAGAATTAGAAGGAGATGGGCAGAACTCAGTCAGGTTCCCCCACAAAAAAACGCTTCATTGTCTAGTTTAGTGGTTCTCAAGCTCTTTACATCAAGTACCATCTAAAAAAATACTTAGCTCTTTAAGTACCACTATCATGACCAACATTAACAAAGTAGTATACTGTCGTAGGTCTTCGCTAATGAGACAGAGGTTTAATTCCTAAATTGTACTAAAGCAGAGGTGTCCAAACTACGGCCCGGGGGCCATTTGCGGCCCGCCGTCCATTTTTCAGTGGCCCGCGGCATATGCTAAAAATGGCATTTGACTCAGTTCAAAATATTTCTAAGCCATCCATTTTCTTTCTTATTCCTCACAAGGGTCGCTGGGGGGTGGGGGGGGGGGGGGGTGGGGGGGGGGGATGGGGGCTGGCGCCTATCTACAAAAAATAACGAAATAACTCAAACTAAAATTCAAAAAACAATTTCCTGAACGAAATAAAATAAAAACAAATGCTTTTTTTTAAAAACTGAAACTAAATGAAATTACATTTTATGTTTACAAAACTAAATAAATCTAACGAAAATTACAGCAAAATTTTCCTTCATTTTAGTCTTTGGTAATTAATTTAATGCATGAGACTTTGCGGACGACTTTAAATGTAATTTTTAGTAGATTTATTTTGATCTAAACCAGAATAATGACATTTGGAAGTATGTCACGTGGAAGTGACATCATCTAGTAGCAACCAATAGAAAAGCACCTTCAGACGACGTTGCGCCCATTGTGTTTTTTAAATATTAAGTAATACACATTTAAAAAACAAAAACAAAAAACACACACACAAAAACAACTAAAACTAATACTGAAACTAATTAAACTAAAACTAAGCATTTATTAAAAAACTAAAACTAATAAAAAATTAACAACCACCCTGAAAACTAATTAAAACAAACTAAAAAAAAATAAATAAAAAAATAAAAACCAAAATGAAAAATTCCAAAACTATAATAACCTTACTGCCATATTACAAATAAATTGGTTTATGTACTGTAGCATTTTTCTAAATATGCAAAAGCATAAATAAATTATTTGTACATTTTTTTTTTAGGAGTAAACACAATTTCTGTTTATAACATTATGTGGCCCTTGCGTCCTTCTGATTTTCTGTATGTGGCCCTCAAATAAAAAGAGTTTGGACACCCCTGTACTAAAGCAACTAGCGTGTTGTTTGCCTCCATTCTCTCAAAAAAAAAATGTCCACATTTAACATGTTGAAAGCCTAAACAGATGTTAAGCTACAAATGAGCAGCTTCAATCAGCTGTTGTTACATCACAACGAGAAACTTTGAAAGACATCCGGTTGCTTACCCAATTAGGTTTGACTTGAGTTGTTCGGGTTACATCTCATACATTCGTTCTCTCCAAAACATGCAGCTCAAGAGATGGAGAAATTGAAACGCAGAGCAATTTAGAGGCTAAGTGGTCACCTATGGCAAATCTGACTCTGCTACTGCCAAATGCTCAAGTTGGAAGAAATCACACTGAGTTTCTCCATCTGCCAAAAAAACATTTATAACTTTAATTATGCCCTATTTTTTATTTTTTTCCTCATGAAGGTTCATGAAATGTTTCCAGGGGAATTAAGGTTAAGTACATGAGAGCGTATAAAAAAAAAAAGAAGCTAAATTCAATATGCTCTTCTTCTTTCCATTTCTATGTTTAGAAAAATTACGGCTATTATGAGGAAAAAGTGAAGTAATTACAGTCGAAAGCGAGTGCAACAAATGATTAAAGACCTTGTTGAACTCATGAAAAGGATGAGAGACAATTGAGCAATTCACAAAAGAATGACATTCATTTTTTGCATCTTTTGGGTCAAGTCATGAATTTACTCAACTCCATTTTATTTTTAAAGTGCTATTCATAAAACTTTGAGTATTTTTTTCATTTATTTTTTTAGATTTTTCAGGAAACAAAAAAAAAATCTTTTAGCAGCATTTTTTTTTTTTTTTTGCAAACCCCCCCCCCTTTTTTTTTTTTTTTTTAAACTTATTCACTACCAGCCATTTTCACGAAAGCAATCCCCTTCGCTCCCGGCTGTGTTACTGGATTTTTACTGATTTTGCAAGGCCCACAGAATATTGTTTTCTACTGCTATGAAAACATGGAACCTACCAAGAGTAAAATTAGAGTCTCTTCTTTCATCAGGAAAAAAAAGAAATATATATTTCTATCTGTCCGCGACCCTTGTGAGGAGCAAGCGGTTAAGAAAATGGATGGATTTCTATCTGTTTCCATTTTGCAGCAATTAGCATTAGAATATAGCTAAGTTTCATCATTATTAACAAAACTGTTTAAAACAGTGGGGAAAAGAAGTTGTTGCAACATGGCCCTGGTTAGTCTCTTATACTCTGCTGCCACCTGCTGGCCGTTTTTGGAGTAACTACCATTGCTTCAAGCATTCTCTTCAGTTTAAAGGCTGCATCAAAGCCTTCTGTATGCTCTAGCATAAAAAACAAAAACAAACGTATAAATACGTCTTTGGGAGCATGGTAATTATTAGAATAGAACGTATTTATACGTTTTTTGGAGCAAATTAGTTAAGAGGGTGTCGATTTGAAGATTTGAAACAAATCGAAAAATCTTCAAACGAACTGCACAGAGAATCCAGAATAAAATTGATGCTCCCTCTTACGTGTTCCAGTTAAAAGGCAAGCAACAGCATTTTAAACCAACTGGAGACATTCAAGGGAGCACTGGCTGACTCTAAAAAGCTGAACTTAACTACGGCACCAATTTGCTGATGCAATTTCAAATTACCGTCCAATTTAAAGGCCAAGTTTCTGATGTTGTCAGATGTCAGATCAGGTGAACCAGTTGAGACATCTCACACCGCATGAATTGATCAAGATAATCATAAGTGAGCAAAACTTCGGAAATTAAACCGGATTATCTCTCAAGTCACTGCTCAAGTGTTTATTTAAAATTCATTGCCGTTAGATCTTAGTAAAGCAAACATAAGTAGCTAGTAATCAACGTTTTCGCATTGTTGTGAGTTTGCACACTCTCCCGTTTTTCGTGTTATTGTTTTTAACTTTATGAACACACGCTGTTAACTTTGAGGCACTTGCGTGCCCGCAGATGGAGCGGCAGTGGAATTTCCTCTCACATGACCTAATTAGAGATCACACCAGGACCAGTAAGATGAATGGTTTATTCATTATCCAGAGGTACATTTAATGGGCCAAACTCATTTCAGCACTCATGATCAAACTTGGCAACGGCTCTTATTACCCCACTGTTTTGATCCTTTTGAAGGACATAAGTGTGTAAAAAAAAAAAAAAAAAAAAAAAAAAAAAAAGCGAATGTCGTGAAATCTAACAAAGTGCCAGAAACGGCCTTTGATTAAACATTGAAGGATCGCCTTTCACTAAGAACACAGCCGTCTCTGTTCTGATTCTACAGGGTCCCTTGAGCCCCCTCGCACCCCAACTGTTGTCCAATCAGAGCCCGTACCCTCTCCCAACCGTTGACCTCACCTATTTTTTTTTTTCAACCGAAAACTAACCACAGATGACTTCAAAAGGCCATCAACTGAAAAGCAGCTCGAGAATATAAAGCACCTTTCTGTCTAATGAGCATCAATGGGTGTGCACTAGCTTTTTGATTGTCAGCTTGTCTAATTATGCATTTATTTAATGCCAAAACTTGTACAATGTAAAAGTTCTGCATTGTGCCTCACTGACTCTTATCCTTTTAACTATAAACATTGTAAAGTGAGACAAATTCAAGTGTATAAACATTTATAATATAACAACTGGACACATTATATGGATAATTTATTGCAACAGAGAGCCCAACAATATATTGCGATATCGATTTTTTTTCCCCACCCCTAATTGTTATGTCCACCTATGTTTGCCTGCCCTTCCTCATGTGTCAACCAATCAGCATCCTCTGCCACTTGTGCCTTGCCAAGCTGTGTCTAATTGTGTAAATTAGTGTATTTAGTTTCTTGTCTCCCCTCTGTCCGTGTTGATTCATTTGTGTTTTCACCCCGTCATGCTGCTGTTTTTTTTTTTTTTTTTTTTTTGCCTTGTTGTTTTCCCCAATGTTCTGCTTTGATTACCTTTTGGAGTTTGCGTTTTGGTTCAATTAAATTCCCTTTTTACATCTCCTTTTATTGCCTCCCCGCCCTGCTTCTCTGCATTTGGGTCCACAACCACACCTAAAACCCGACGCAAATGGAAGAACGCATGCCGACTGACAATGAAATTCAGGAAAATGTTTCTCAGTCCATTTTATCAGGTGACAATAAAGTCGAAATAATGTGGAAAATAGTGCAATACTGTAATCGTATCTAATGTAATCAGTCCTCACACCACTCACTGTTTGGGATGGCATTTGCCGAGAACACCCAATCATGAAAGTCAACTACGCTCTTGACACTGAAATGCTTTTAACCTTTTGTACCGCCTCTCGTGCAAACGCCACGAGGTGTTGTCCGGTCGTGGCCCGCCAATATTGTCAGCCACTTGACTCCGAGGCCATCGGGGCAGCGTCACAGACACTCACTAGTCCTCTGTGAACGGCCTTCCGCTAATCCCGCATTTTATAACCTCTCTCCTGTTGAACAAAAAAAAATGACATTTTGCATTGCCTGTTGATGTGTACATCCGAACAGCAAGGTCTTTTTTCCCCCCACCATTAAATGTTAGTCTGCTCTTCAGTTCCCCTTCAGCCACCTTTTTTGTCTCCCACACAGTTTTAATGACTTGGCAAAG
Organism: Festucalex cinctus; assembly: GCF_051991245.1. Classification (NCBI taxonomy): domain Eukaryota; kingdom Metazoa; phylum Chordata; class Actinopteri; order Syngnathiformes; family Syngnathidae; genus Festucalex; species Festucalex cinctus. The sequence goes on from NC_135426.1 coordinate 21,250,106, forward strand.
AAACTTTCTGCCTGCAAACAAGTCTTGAAAATAATAAATCACAGGATTTCCGCTCACGATAATTGACATTTGACAACATCATTTGCATAATGATTCAAAACAGCCTCCAGGGAGATGTTTAAGAGGGGGGAAACATTATGGGTGTGCTAATTAGTCACCGCCAGTTCCCCAGCATTGTTGCCGCCGTTAGTCGTGGTGAACTAACTTGATCAGACAACCATAGCTTTATGACAGTAGTCATCACTATTCAATCATAATTATTGCCGCTTTTCCTGGGTGGCTGAAATTACCGCCTTATAATGTGCCTGACAAAAAGTTTCTGGTGAAGTTATAATCTGAATGTATGGCCTAATTATGTGGCATGTCAAGCTTATTCTCAAAAAGCATGTTTCAAAGGCATCTTCAATGACAAGCCATTTCTAATGGATGTAATGTTTCCTTTAAAGTGTTTATATATATATATATATATATATATATATATATATATATATATATATATATATATATATATATATATATATATATATATATTAGGGGTGTTAAAAAAAAAAATATATATATATATAACAGTTGGGGCGCCAGAAAAATACTGTGAAATAACAGAAAATGACTTTCTCACAAAATCAGTTTGTTTGTTTTTTCAATAATAAAAGTAAAATTTTTAACTGTAATTTTAACAAGATTGTATGGAATATAACAGTATATGCCCCAAAAAAAAATGTGATTAATCATTCAAAACATGGCAAATAACTGTTGAAAAGCTCATTTTAAAATTGCAACAGTTTATTGTTGGGGTAATTCATTTATGTAGCATTTTTCCACCGAGTGTCTCAAACTGCTTTATATTATGATTATAGTCATTCACCTTCTAATGACATTAGGAGTTCAGTATTTTTTTTTATTTTTTATTTTTTTTGTCAATTCACAAAGACATTATGGTAAAACTACCAATTTTTAATTTCTCAGTTAATTAAATGTTTTTTCACCCTTTTTTATTTTTTATTTTTTATTTTTTAGGGTTTTAAATTTGATGTCTACATTTTATTCCATTAAATAACAGAAACATATTTGTGAAATTACAATACATTTGTGAACATATTTTAATAATCAATATACCGGTATGTATGTATTTCTTATGGGAGTTTCTTTTTTTGTAAAAGAACAGAAATATTGTTTTTACGGTTACAGTGATTTCGTGTTATTTTAAATTTGACATGTAAAGTCAGTTTATTTTGTAAATTGAATTATTTTTTTTAAAAGAAAATAATTGTAAAAGTGAGTATAATTTTGCTATATTATTATTATTATTATTTTTTTTTTTTTTTCGTTTTTAGACTGGCACCCAGGATAATCAATATACATTAACCAATTAATATTTACTGACCAACCAATCACTGGTGCTACATATAATGACTGACAGACTGGCTAATGTTAGCATGGAGTCTCACAGGCCTACAGAGGACAACAATTTGATTTTGTATATTTTTGTTTGTATGGTCAGTGACTACACACACTGTTAGATTTGTATGTAGCAAATAAAGGGCGCGAAAGTTAGTTGCAACTACTTGTTTGATACAAGCATTGTCAGCCCACAATTAAAGCTCACTTGTAGCTTGTAGCATTGTTGGAGCACACTATAAATCACAAGCCTCAATCCAAACAACGTGAGGGGACTCTTGTCTGCGCGTACGACATTTAGCTACAGGAGCCTCTTTTGTTTGAAGCGAGTGCAGCAATGAAAACATTCAACCTAATTGGCCCTGACATCTCTATTTCACCTCATATTTGTGTTTATTGTTATTCCCTCTCAACCGGGTGCATCGGCGGGGGGTCCGGGAGAGGTCGGTAATCTTGACGCTTGGTGCTTTGAGAGCCTCCATTATGGCTTTGTTTTGCTGGTTTGTGTGTTGGTGTTGACTGGAGAGGCACTTGGAACACTCTGCATTTTATATCAACAAAATAAAAGGTGGGACTAAATGTTGAAGTTTTACTAGTCTGGTACACATTGAGTTGCCGTGTGTATGAAATGTGTTAAATAAAGTTGCTACAGTAAAAATTAACAGTAGGATAATAAGAAATGTTTACATTTTGTCATCAGATGGTAGATGTCTTGCTGAAATTAGTTTTGAGGATGTGGTCTTATCTCATGGAAGTGAATTACTCAACTGAGATTTTGCTACTACGACACAAACTCAGTGCAGCTCCGCTTACCTTTTGTTTTCGACATGATTGTGTTTCAGGCAGTGTAGTGGCTTGATGGTTGGTGATCATCACCCAGTCTCGCTGCCAGGTCATGGACAGAGAAATTCCATCCATCCATCCATCCATCCAAAAAAACTTATACTAAAAAAAGCACAATATTGTGCTTTTGTACATAACAGCAATGCATATAAACCACCTACAATCTCCAATAACAATATTGAAGCACTTACTTGGTAATGCAAGCACACATTGATCACTTCACAAGCAAATTCGGTTCCCCTTCATCTGACAATTAGCGTAATTTTGAACATAGAAGGCCAAATTATTCCTAATAAAAATTACATTGCACTAATAAACTAGCCACTAGAGGGTGCTAGAACTGCACAAATGGAAATTGACTTTTTTAACAGATGTGTTCCTTTTAAATATTGTGAACATGACGACGACAATATTGTGGCAGTTTTAGTAATACGGTATCACGATATTGCCCTTATTGTTTCATCCCTAGTTTTGAATGGCCCATTCACAGATTTTCTGGAAAAGGCAGATAACAAAAGATCTTATTTTTGTTTGTAATAACTTTAATGGAGCAAACATTTCCCAGTCGTCCAACCAGCTACTCCAAACAGTTATTCGCCTGTTCCAGTAACCCGTAATAACCTAAACTGCATTTAAACTCCTCTTGCTTTGCTATTTGTCGTGACTGCGATTTTGTCTCAGTTCCATATCTGATTGCCTCTTTCCCTCCCTATAATTTCACACTGAATATTGGAGCGCCAATGTAGCATTTGCTCTCGATTTGGCACCTCCTGTTACTCCAAATGAGGAGAGAAATTATTTGAGGAACCTTTTGAGAGAGACCTCCAAACATGAATGCGACGGGCTATTTATACTTGAGCAAAATGTGAAGGCCAAGTTATTTGTTGGGGTTAAGGAAACATTACCATTGGAAAGAGCAACCGCCAGAGAAGCTGTGAAATAATTTCCTGTCAAGGGCATAAAACGCTTCTCAATTGAGGTAAACATTTCGAGTTTCAAAAGCAATTTATTTTCTAACAACTGCTGAAAGCAGACAACATATCTTATGTTCCCTTCCCTTGAATTTTCATTTTGTGCCCCCCCCCCCCCCCCACCTCCTTCCTTTCTCACCTTCCCCCGTGTTTCACAAGTTAGCGCGGGTCTGGAGAATGGCAGTGCGAAATTGCTTGGTTTCTGAGTGGATTTGGATTAGGGTCAATGCAATGAGTTATTTGGGGGGGGGGGGAAATGCCTTCATGGCTTTCCACTGATTTTCTTCCCTCATTTTTCATATCAATAATGACAACAGTGTGAAATGTCGGCATGGCAGGTTGCAACCGCACTGTTTCTAGCTCCTTTTGTGTATGTCCAGAAACTAATATTGTCTAAGCATGTGACAAAACTGCCATTTATTTTTGGGGCTAATTAGCTTCTTATCACAACATCCAGTGAATTACTCTTAGTGGGGAGTAGGGATGTAACGATATCCAAACATCACGATACGATATTATCACCATATGAAGGTCACGATACAATATTGTTAAAAAAAAAAAAAAAGAGCTCATGCTAAAAAAAAAAAAAGCACAATATTGTGCTTTTGTACATAACAGCAATGCATATAAACCACCTACAATCTCTAATAACAATATGGAGGCTCTTACTTGCTAATGCAAGCACACATTGATCGCTTCACAAGCAAATTAGGTTCCCCCTCATCTGACAATTAGCATCGATTTTAAACATGGAAGGCCAAAACATCCCTAATGAAAATTAAATTGCGCTAATAAAATAGCCACTAGAGGGTGCTAGAACTGCACAAATGGAGATCAACCTGACTTTTTTTTTTTTAACAGATGTGTTCCTTTTAAATATTGTGAACATGACGACGACGATATGGTGGCAGTTTTCATATCACGATATCACGATATTGCCCTTATCGTGACATCCCTAGTGGGGAGCATGTGTTTTTACTCCAGATGGCATAAAAACATGTATGCTGTTGGAGATAAACAAGAAATTATTAGAACAAATCTGTCAGATATTTTGGCAAATAACCGGGCTAACTTGTAGCGAACGATAAGGCACATTTATTTATATAACCCTAAATAGCAAGAAGTCTCTTTTTTTATTTTATTTTTTACAGTGGGATGCCCAGTGGGCAGCATTTTTCACATATTGTCGACTGACGCCTCCGGGCAAGTGGTTCTCCTTGGAACCCGTACCACTGGATGGTCGTTACAGCAACACCTTTAGGGATGTGGTTCTCCTCAGACCTTATCCCAGTTGGTTGATGCAGAATCCCGATAGCAAAAGCTTCACTTTGCTCATTTCCACCTGGAGGTGAAGCAGCAATAAAACAGGCCCAAATCCAGATGTCCGGGGGTGAGGCAGGACAAGTTAGTTGCAAAGAACTCTCCCTTCGTCCCAACGTTCCGTGAGTGAATTATGTTCCCATCACTACAAGTTATTCATAGAACTCTAGCATAAAGAACATGCTAACATGTTTACCAAACTATCTGTTTCACTCCAAATCACTAAATCCAATGAAATCTTCATCCTCGATGTCACTTTTAAACAACTCCCCCAACTCGGAAGGTAGACGATGCTCTTCTACCAGCAATGTTGAAATTATCAACACAGGCCTAGAGCGCCCTCTTGGGGTTTAGTGTGAAAATAACATGTGAAATGATATAATAATGTGTTAATAATTTCACACATAAGTCACACCAGAGTATAAGTCGCACCAAACTATGAAAAAAAACTGCGACTTATAATCCGAAAAATACGGTACGTTTATGCGAACAATAATTCCGGTTATGAAAGGGGTCACCTAGGGGTCTTATCATGACCTTTCAAAACCAGAATATTGACGATATTCGGGTCTTAAAAGGGTTATTGATGGCATGTCAATGTACTTTGTTATAAGCTTACTCATTGACCCAAAGGATGCACCCTTGTTTGAGGTCGATTGGTCAGGCACTCCCAAAAGCTATTCAAATTTATGCTTCGTATCTGTTTATTTTTCTTGGTGATGCTGCACGGCTTGGGTAGAGGTCAAATCTTTCCCCTTTTCGCCACCTCGTAGTTGCTTTAAAATCCTACTTTAACACATTAGACTTCCCATTTCACCCGGATAATTGCACAATTATTCTGCTTCACTCCCCCAAAAAATCCATTCAGTGGTAATTGGTGTGTTGGGCTGGGAAGTGGGGTGGGGTGAAGCTACCCAGAATGCTCTGCGATGAGGGTCTGGGGGAACGAATGCAGATAAGTCAAGCAGGAAAAAAACCGAGAGGGCGGGAAGTGGTACTTTTTCGATTGGAATCTCGCCACTTTGCAAGCGTTTTAATAGCCTTCATCAGACTCCAGCTCGGCGACTAACCTGTTATCAATACGGAAACGCGTCCGTTTTTAAAACGTCAGCGCAGAACAACGTGGCGGTAGCTAACAGGTGCTCCGCCCGCAGTAATGCCCCCATTATTGGTTTCTCATAGAGCTGTTACGCGCCGGCATTGTTGCGGCTCGGGACACGGCGTTTCTGCGGGTGAAAAAAGCGCCGCTCAATTATTAGCAAGCGAGAGACGCACGCAAAAGGCGCACAATGGCCAGCAGAAAAAAAGGGGCTCCGCTGAGCCTATGCAATAACCTCGATAAAAGTAATTGAATTTTTTGTTGTGATAAGATTAACTCGCGGGTAATTGCGAGCACGAGGAGTCTCCAGTCGGCACCAAAGAAACATACCGTAACAGCGTTTAGGACACTTTCCGGATGTGGAGAGAGGGCTTTTCAAAAACAACAGTGATGGAATCAAGTCTGAAATCAGGATCCTTTCAGCCAAGCGCTACGCATGTTCCTGATTAGCATACGCACTCGCACGGTCCTTTTTAAATGTGCTGAGATGGGCTTTAAACAAGATTCAACACTCGAAACCCCAGCAGACTTAATTAAGGGTGGGACCTCCTCACACATGCAGGGATGAGCAAAGGAGAACGGGAGAGAAGATTGGATGTCTGGATGGAGGGGGGGTAATGATGCATTTGTACCGAGGCCCGAAACAACTACATGGAAGTTGATGCTTCATTCCTGCTCATGAGCAAGCAGCCAAGCTCGACTCTCTCAATGGTTTCGCACAGGCAACAGCAGACAAAATGTGACGAAGCGATCCGCCATTAAGAGGTCATTGAGCAATACCTCTCACACGCAACTGAAACGCTCTCATTTAACTAAAAATGCTCTCATACATCTGAAACTGACACACACAGACTCTCATGTGCACTGTTGAAATAGTCACACCCTCTGAAAACAATTGAATAGAACTGAAACACTTACAGGACCAAAACACTCTCACACATTCTTATGAAACGCTCTGATACGACACTCTCAGTTTCCCTACTGAAATATCAACTGAAAATCTCTAATAAAACTGAAATGCTCACTCATACCACTAAAATACTCTCTCATTCACTGACGAAATACTCTTACACACTGTAGTAGAATTATACAACAAAAACAATCTCACATACACTAACGAAATACTCTCACACACACTAGTGATATAATCTCAAGTAGAACTGAAAAGCACACCAATGTAAGACTCTCACACATGACTGTGTAATACAATTGAAATGCTCTCATATATTCGAACACTCATAAACTGAAACTCCTACACTACAGAAAGACTCTCTCACACCAGTGTCAAACATGCTCCCTCACACTCGTGAAATGCTCTCACATTCCACTGTTCAATGCTTACATGCTGTAGTAGAATTGAAATGTTCTCATTAAAGAGAAACAGAAGCACTCTCACACACACTAATGAAATACTCTTGCACAGTTACTGAAATAATTACATGTGGAACTGACAAAATAATTCACTGACACCCCAATGTAAGACTCTCACACATTATGAATATTATTACACATTGCTGAAAAGTAGTGTTGTGTGAGAGTAATCATTATGTCTGAGAGGGTTTCAGGAGTATGTATGAGAGGATTTCTGTTGTGTGAAAGCATTCCAGTTATTTCATGAGAGAATATCAGTCATGCATGAGAGTTAATCCTAAATTATCCTCATTGTTTCCTCACATTTTGATTCCTGTTGCCTTCGCATGACCAGTACTCTCATACAAATTATGTGTGAGAGTGTTTGAGTGACTGTGAGATTTTCTTTCTTTCTTTCTTTCTTTATTTCTTTCTCTTTCTTTCTTTCTTTCTTTCTTTCTTTCTTTCTTTCTTTCTTTCTTTCTTTCTTTCTTTCTTTCTTTCTTTCTTTTTCTTTCTTTCTTTCTTTCTTTCTTTCTTTCTTTCTTTCTTTATTTCTTTCTTTCTTTCTTTCTTTCTTTCTTTCTTTTTTTCTTTCTTTCTTTTTTTCTTTTTTTCTTTCTTTCTTTCTTTCTTTCTTTCTTTCTTTCTTTCTTTCTTTCTTTCTTTCTTTCTTTCTATTCTTTTCTTTTCTTTTCTTTTCTTTTCTTTTCTTTTCTTTTCTTTTCTTTTCTTTTCTTTTCTTTTCTTTTCTTTTCTTTTCTTTTCTTTTCTTTCCTTTTTTTGTTCATGGCAGACTTGTGCCTAATCAATCGCCTTTCATTTGATGGTGACAGTTGGGTCTCGCGCCAGACGTTGACAAAGTGTAACTTTTGCATGCTTGCAATTGTTTGAGCACGGACCAGAGAAGCAAATGACAGTCTTAAACTCCCAGTTACTTCCTCAAACTGCCTCAACTATCAAACAATGCACCGGCGAGGTGGCGGCGGCGCTGGGGGCCACCCACCACCGCATGTTTAAGCGGCCCTGTCTCATTTCCATACAGCTTTAACATGTTTCCAAAAGATATGCATAATTACAGGGTTTGTACATAATTGCTCCAACACATTGCCGAGAAAAAGCCAGATTTTTTATTTTTTTTTTATTGCATTGGCTGGTGGAAAAACAGACAGTTCTCCGGCCTGAACAATTAAAACAATGCCGCTTTCTTGGAAAGGAGTTCCGCTCTCATTATCGCCGTTTCTTCCCACCTGTCAGAGCGTTCACCAAGGCCTCGGAACCTTGGCATTGAAACATATTCATATTTCGTTTGTGCTCGCCCTTCCCTGCACTCTCCTGATGTGTTTCGGCGAAAGGGAATGTAAATAAGATGCGGTCTGCGGCTGTTTTTTCTCTCTCTGGCGCTGCAAAACGAAGCTCGCGAGAAGGCGTCTTAAAGGAATCAAAGGAACACAGGTGCGCACATTCATTCGCCCTGATAACAGCAGAAATAATACAAGTTGTGAACTTAAAACAGAAAATATGTATATGAAGCGCTCCCTATTATTGGAGTTAAGCAGCGACGTTTCGACAAATCCCGTTTTTGACTAGCTTTCAAGTTGTGACATTACACATATGGCACCATAGCAGGTTATGCTTGCTTGCGTTGCAGTGAAAATGTCATGTTGTTGAGTGTTGTTTTTCAGAGCGCTCGAGCTCACTAATAACCCCGGGATAGTGTATCTGCGAGTGTTGCTCCTGCCCTAATGGACAAAAAAAAGCCTTCATCCTTTCAATCTCTGTCACGGTGGGAGAAATGGCGATTACCCAAATGCTGGTAAAAGCCCTCTTTTGAAAGCGCTTCCCTCGTGGTTTTACAGGCTACCTCCTTCGCGGCCACGCCCGTCAGATCATCATCGCGTCAGCTCATGTGGCAAACGGCGATGTCATTGTTGAGATTGACGGCTCACTAAATGGTCACTTTCAGAGACGAAAAAAACAACGCTCACTATGCTCACGTGCTGAACTGAAGCGTAGCCCTCATCTGTTCTGGCTGGCTTTCAACGACGCCATTTTTTTGTGTTCCTCTGACATTGTAATCATAGCACCCGTTCGGCTTGTGATTATAGCGCATGTAAATGTTGTATCGTATAGAAATTCCGATCGTCTGTGAGGCAGTGAAGGTGTCGGAATTTGATTAGATGAGAGTGATGAGCTTGTCCTTTGGAGGTAAAACTATATAATGGATAGAAACTCAGCATGTTCTTTACTTTTGTTGAACAACGGTCCAAATTTCAGATCGTTTCATGTCACAATCATTGGTGTATATCACACTCATAATAATTTGTGATTGGAAATATTCAACATTAGACATTTTCAGCCCATAGTATTCGGACAGATTTAAAACTCACTCTAAAAACATACCAAACCTCAGTGTATTTTTTTTTTTCCTGTTTTTTTTTGCTTGGCATTTAAATGATCTTTTTAACCCCTTTTATTTCTTTTCTAATTTCGCAGTTCCTTTTATCATATTGTCTTTTGTTTTTGTTTTTGCATTTGATTCCGTTTTCTTTTAGCCTTTAACTGATTTTATTGAGTTTTTAGCTCGTGTTTCCTGGGTGCCTTTCCTCACATGGTTTCTCTGTGCCCCGCCATGTTTTTTTTATTTTTTATTGTATTAGGGATGTTTTAATTGTTTAGCACCTTGATGTGCATTTTAATGTACGAAAAGTGCTATATAAATAAAGTTGGATTGCTTGATTGAATTATAAAATGCTCAATTTTGTCCCGATTGTTGATTTGTGTGTACCCAGAAATCAGAACAATACTGATGGTGATTTACTGACACAAATGATGGTGAACTGAAATGAACTGTTCCTCTTGGTAGAAACGTGGCTTTGCTTCTTTGTCCTTCGTCTAAAAAAAAAAAAGAAAAAGAAAAAAGTTGTCTTCTTGTACCGCCAGTTCCTCTGTAGATGTTTGATGATACTTTTTATTTTTAATTATTTTTTTTGGCCACAGTTATTTCTCTTTGAGGGCTTTACACTGGGATTAATTTTTCTGAAATGTCACGGTCAGAGTGTGTGCAGCCCAAATTGGTCTCTACTGACAATTGGCAGACAGTGATTGCGCTTGGCTGCGATGATGTATTGATGCGGCGGAAAAGACTTCTTCATCCCAGAACAATATACACCACTCGCGGGACAGGGGGGCAAAAAATAAATAAATAAAAAAATAAAAAAAATACACCCCTGTACCAGATAAAATTACTTTTTCCTCCAGGAAGTCAGAAAAATGATAGGAATAATACACCATTCATGGCGTCAGACAGCGGGGGAGTGAAGCAAGGTGGGCATGTTTTATATGCGTCTCTCATACTCATATACTCGGCTGCTGACCAGTGCAGAAAACCAAGCTATCCCAATGTTTAAAAAAATAACACCATTATTGGTGCCTATTGAATCCGGTTGCAAGCAATGCAACTTGTAACAGATAAGGACCTGATGGAATCTGTCTTTGCTCTATCGGAGCCAAAATGGTCTCCGCATGAGTCAAATGGAGGCGCCGCATTGACAATTCAAATCGAACGGCGCTTTGCAGGCAATTCACCCTGTAATCTACATGCCTCCCTCACCAGCTGGCCCCGGCTAGATTGCATTTTATATACAAAAGGCGGCTCCTTTTACCGACAAGACACGCTATTCACTAGCAATCTAATAAGGTGCACAGATTTTACAAGTGCATCTACAACGGCGCCCTAAATAAAGTTACATCATCTTGAGATTCATTTTAAAGTCGGTTTTCCCGTGAGCAGGAAACTTTTTTTTAATCCCTCACAGAGAGATTTACTGCCAAGCTTCAGCTTCATTTGAATGTATCACTTATTAGCATGACCAATTACACTGTGGGGCATGTTTTTGCATGCAACATTTAATAGATGGTTACTTTACGCTGCACAGCTTTTTTTTTTTTTTTTTTTTTTTTTTTTAAAGGAGCAGGTAACAAATTCAATATCCCCAGCCTGGCTGTATGTCAATATGCCCCCCGACAGTTATAAATCACTTTCACCTACAGCATGCTACATTAAACATATACAATAAATGTACAAGCAATCCGCCCTTAACGCGTAATTTGTTTTTCTGGGATTGCCGCGGGGGATAACGGCAACTTCTGACCTCTGCAGCCTCCAGACGGTCCCTGAGTAGCCTCTCTTTCATGAATCTTTTAGGCCAGGAGAGGCTGCGGTTCAAAGTTTTCTGTGAACCCGAGAAATAATAAGCTCCCTGATTAGTGTGTTTAAAAATACCCCTGGCCAAAAAAGGCTCCGGGTCGACTCGAGAGCGCTCGCGGACCATTTACATGCTGGGAGGCTGCCGATGAGGAGCTTCTATAGCTGGAGGCGGTGAATGCACGGCACTAGACGCAATCTGCTGATGATGGATTGAGCAAAAAATAAAAAAATATGAAAATCCCAACAGCCCAGACCGCACTGGGCACTTATTTAGGGCTGAGAGTAGGGAAGACGTTGCGCATCGATACCGGCTGGCATTCACAATGCTTCCATTTTCAGATGTTGCCTGATCCAATTAAGATCTTTTTATTATTATTATTGTTTCCCCACATAACTAAATGGAGAGAAGCTGAATTCAGTTAACTCATTTGCTCCCAATAACGTGTAAATGCGTTTTTTTTAATGTTCTAATTGTCCCAAAGACGTATTTATACGTTTTTGTTTTGTTTTGTTTTTTTATGCTAGAGCATACAGAAGGCTTTGATGCAGCCTCTCAACTGCAAAGAACGGTTGCAGAAATGGTAGTTATTACACAAACGGCCAGCAGGTGGCAGCAGAGCAAAGGTGATCAACCAGGGCCATGTAGAAAAAAAGCTCAATGACTTACAATTTTGAATAGATTTGTGAAAACTGATGAAACTTAGCTCTCTTCTAATGCTAATTGCTGCAAAACGAAAACAGATAGAAGCATACTTTTTTCCCTGATGAAAGAAGAGACTTTAATCTTTCTTTTGATAGGTTCCATGCTTTTATAGCAATAGAACAAAATATTCTGTGGGCCTTGCAAAATCAGTCAAAATCCAGTAAAACAGCCGGGAGCGAACGGGATTGCGAAATGTGAAAATGGCGGCAATGCCAGGAGCAAATGAGATTTGTCTTGCCTGGATAGCCATAGACATCGGGGTGTCCAAACTTTTTCCTTTGAGGGCCACATACAGAATAATCAAAGGATGCTTCGGGCCATTCTGAAATTGTCTGACATTATTAAACATGCCTGCGATTGGCTGGCAACCAGTTCAGGGTGTACCGCGCCGACTGCCCAAAGCCAGCTGGGATAGGCTCCAGCACCCCCCGCGACCCTTGTGAGGAAAAGCAGTTAAGGAAATGGATGGATGGATATTAAACATTGTAAAACAATGTACTATAGTTTATTTGTTTGTTTTGTTTTTTTGTTATTTTTAAACAGCACAGTTTGGGATTTTTCTTGATTTTTGGGGTGGCCCACACCCCTGTATCCTACAAGAATAGATCCGCCCCAGCCCTGAACCAATCTCCACATTCAGAATCAAAGGAAAAGTAAGGAAAAGTAGTTTTTACGTGATCTTAGTTCATCATTAATGTGATATGTTCACAAATTAGACAGACAGCGGAACATGGAAGAAAACATTTTTGAAATAGCTGACTTAATTCATTAAATTACAGAGAGATATTTCAATTTTAGATTTAAATAGTTTCTTTGTTATCTAGAAAAGCAGGCTATGTCAAAAGTAATTTTTTTTATATGCCGAGGGCCGCTAGAAAATGGATGGCGGGCCACAAATGGCCCCCGGGCCGTAATTTGGACACCGCTGTACCACCACTTTACTAGTCAATCGCAGGGCTCAGAATTTCAACTACATACAACATATAAAGGCTTTAGTCTGTCTACTGTATCACGAGTGAATATGATCAATTCATTATGGAGGAATCTGATGGTCTCGCCGTCTCGGTATGTTTCATGTCATCTGCAAAATTGATGGCGTATTTTTCCCAGTTACAGCACACCAACTAAATTTGACTTCAGGAGAGTTTTTGTTTGAGAAAAATGACATTTTACCATCTGCGACATTGTTCCCATATGTAGCTATGAGCAGATGCTGCTGTAAATTTTTTAGCAGCCCGGGATATTCTATCCCTGTTCTCGTGCATGAAACATGTATAAGAATCAAAACAACGGTTGTTGTGAAATTGAGGACGTCGCTAATATTGTCTTACCTTTGAACGCCCGTCGGAGCATACTTACAAAGTGTGAACCGACACATATTTCCGGTGTAGCAAAATTTTATCACCGTGGCCGCTTCCGTCATTGTCAGTTCATCGTTTTCTCAAGCCCGACCAAACTGTAATTGTCAGTCCGTCATTTTATTTTAAAGCACATTTCCGCCGTCACTTCGTCACCACTATTTTAGGACCGACAGACAGAGGTGGGCGTTCCATCAGTCCGTCAACCGTCAGTCCGACGAAATGTCCACCTCTGTGGACATTTCACTCATGTGAATTAGACTTTTTTTCATTTTCTTTTGGTGTCACTGTTTTTGGCATTGAGTAGTCTGATTTAGGGTGGCTTATAACTAGGGATTGTCGAGTACCGACACGCGACACCAGCCTTTTTTCAAGTACTCAAGTACTCGTGACGCAGACGACTACAAGCGACCGATGGCAGAGGGGGAAGACGTTAAGTGAGTCCTCCTTGCCTGTAACTGGCGCTAGCTTGCATGTCATGTTTTGGTTTTGTGGAGGTGGGATTTTGTTTTCTTTTGGTTGTTTGTCACGTATTCCTTGTCTCTTCCCTTGCCCCGTTATGTCTAACCCACGGCTACCTGAGTGTGTCTTCCCTTCCCAGTGTGTTGACCAATCAGCCTCTTTGTATCTTGCCCAGGTGTCTGTTGTTTTCTCGTTACCATGTGTATTTAGTTACCCTGCTTTCTCTCAGTTCTGATTGGGTCATTGTTGCTGTTGTTGTCCATGCCATGTCTTGTTGCACTCGTGTTTTCGTCATTAGTTTGTTTTTGACCTTATTAATTTGTATTTTTACATAGTACCTTGTTTACATTTTTTTGTGAATTAAATTCCCCTTTTTTTTACTTGCATCCCTGCCTTGCCCTGTTTTTGTTGCCGCCTGCATTTGGGTCCTGCCTCCAACACCCCCCCAAATGTGACATTGCAGCAGTTTTTCACCAAAATGTCACCGGTTTGGAAATACTTCAAAATTGTGAATCTTAAACTAAAAGAGTATTTTTGTGTTTTATTTTGAGCGTTAAGAATATGTGAAGAGTGACTGTGCTGTTTTTTGTTTTTGTTTTTCAAAATTAAAGGAAATATATTTGTTTAAAAATCTTTTTTTTTTTTTTTTTTGTCAAAATGTACTACTGGTATTGGCAGTTGATATCGGGAGAGTACTGAGGGTCTGAGTATCGGTATCGTTCTGAAAAAAAGTGGTCTCATAACATCCCTACTTATAACGATAACTATAAAGCCTTACCATACCGGCAGAGAAATGCTCGACAGCCCACATGAACCAAAAACACCTGAGATGAGCTTATGAATCGTATCAATAGTCGTAAGTAAAGAAAATGTTATGGTGCTGTTTTCCTTACAAAACAATAGAGACTGGAACGGATTAATGGCATTTCCATTCATTCCAATGGGGAAAGACAATTAGAGACGGGCGCGGTCCCGGAACGAATTAAACCCGTATCCCAAGGCGCCACTGTGCCCTGCTGCCTATTTTTTAACAAAAAGGAGTCTTGTTATTGTGCGGCTGATTGAGCTCTACAAATGAATACACATCAGGCATCCACACAGTATTTTTGCGCTTGGCTGGCAATCATTAAAACGGCCGCATATCACCTGGCGCCGCGGCAGCCAGACCTGCGACGTCTCCAGTCAATCCGTCTTTTTATGTGTCATTTGAAAGTCGCATTAAAGCTGTAAACTGGGACTTTCTGGGGACCCCGCTGTTTGGCTTTGACCTCTCGTTTTTCAACCCCACCATGTGCATCTTCAATCCGGGACAGATTAATGGGAGGAGAATTTGGACGGGCTCGCTGAGAAGGGGAACGACAAGCCATCTATTCGGTTGTTAGGGATTCTGCCACGGAGGAGATATTCAGCGGGAGCTGTTTGTAGCCGCGTACAGACAAACTTCCCTCGCTCCCTTATTTCCTCTTATTTTATATTTAACTTCACTGTCAATTAAAGAGTGAGAGGGCAACTAAGAAAAAAGAAGAGGGGGGGAGAAGGAGACAGCAAGAGGCACAGAACTAATTAGGCAACTGTGTAATTTTAATTAGCTGTTTTGATAATTAAACTAATTAGTTCCCCTGTGTTTCCACAACGTGCAGCCGACTGCAGATTTTTGAAATTTATTTATTTATATCAAGGCTTCAGAGGCTCCACTCTGTTGGTTAATTAGTCACTTTTGCATCAGAAAGCTTTATTGATAGCCTTAATTTTCAGTTGAAATGAGAAATCTGCTGTCAATAATTTGGATAATTGCCCACCGTTTGATTGCAGAGAACAAAAGTAAAGCGGCCGCCGGCTTGACGCATCCGCGAATCCCCCCAGGGTGCTTCCCTGAAAGCTCGGGTGCCGTGATCTCCATTTTGCCAAATACTTTTATGCTCCCTCCTGCCCGCTTTCTCCGTCTTGACCTCACGAACCGGAGGGAGAATCCTGGTAAATAAGGCCGAGGTTGACCTGCCACGCCGACGCCGTTCCCCGCCTACAAAGCACCACCCACAGGCCGGGGCCTGTGATTCTCCCTCACACGCTTTAAGTGTCCTGCCTGCGTGATAATTGGAAAAGAAGGAAGAGGGTTTGGGGGGGGGGGGGGGGTAGAGGGAAAGTTACTGCTTGCTTTGTAGCTAATTAGTGTCCTTGGAATTAAATGAGCAGCTCGTTGTGCACCTCCAGCTCCTCGCAGCCTCGTGTTTGTGAATTGAATAATTGATTCTCCTCCACTAATCAGAGAGCAACATAATGAGCCAGTTTAATTAAATGGGGATCTAACCTGGCGAACACTGGGAAAATATTTGCTCGTTTACGGTTAATCAGGAATAACACAGCGTGTGGGGGAGGGCTGGGGGTACATGGGGATGTGTGTGGGGGGGTCTCCTGGAAAAGTCGGGACATCAAGCCTGTTGGAATGTGCTGGGATATTTAGTGAGAAGATGCTGTGTTTCAATACACAGTCCTTTACCTATGCTAACTTCTGTTAGCCCGTCCGTGTGCTAGCATCATGCTAGCAGACAAAATATGCGGTTTGGCGGTTTAATATTCAATGTTTAATTCTTTTGTTGTGTGCCCACTATCATAATGTTAACATATGATGCAAATGAATAAAAAAAGATTAGCATCGATGTTATAGTAATTCTACATTTTAACTCATTCACTCCCAGCCATTTTCACAGAAGCAACACCAGCTGTTTTACTGGATTTTGACAGATTTTTGCAAGGCCCACAGAATATTATATTCTATTGCTATAAAAGCATGGAACCTACCAAAAGAAAGATTAAAGTCTCTTCTTTCATCAGGAAAAAAAAGTATGTTTCTATCTGTTTCCGTTTTGCAGCAATTAGCATTAGAAGAGAGCTAAGTTTAATCAGTTTTCACAAATCTATTCAAAATTGTAAGTAATTTGAGCTTTTTTTCGACATGGCCCTGGTTGATCTCCTTTGCTCTGCTGCCACCTGCTGGCCGTTTGTGTAATAACTACCATTTTTTTCAACCGTTCTTTGCAGTTGAGTGGCTGCCTTCTGTATGCTCTATCATAAAACAAAACAAAAAAACGTATAAATACGTCTTTGGGACACTTAGCACATTAAAAAAACGTATTTATACGTTATTGGGAGTAAATGAGTTAAACAGCTACTATATACACACGGCAGCAACACAAACAAACAGAGCATTCGTTAATGTATGTTTTGGTTGAACATTTGGTGTATGTACGATTAAAGCTCATGTGTAAAGTCGCAGTCGTTTCAAGGTTTCTAATAATCGTAACATCTATGCTATTAAATTCCCATTCGCACATTTACGCAATACAGATTCAGGAAAATCCCAATGAAGTGATCCCACTGATAACCGGAAACAAGTGTTTGCGGTTGGACTTGCACAGACTGGAGTAAATTTTGTGTTAACGTCAATTCACAGCCGGGGGAGTGAGTGCTTTGTTTTGGGCCATTAAACATCGACATCATTACGCAAAGACGCTGAGTGTTATGATGAAATATGATAACTACATCAATTTAAATGCAGAAGTTTGGACCGAGAATATTTTTTTAGGATTTGATGTATTCATGTCACGTTGAAGTATATTGACACTGTTTTGTTGCATTTCGGAGGATCTTCTTCGTCATTTTAATTAATTTACATTTCATGTGTATTTATGTATTAGTAGTTCTGTAATTCAAGGTCCTCGTGAATTTCCTTCTTTAATTAAATATTAGACTGGATTTTTTTGGCGAAAATTCCACCCTTGAAGCAAGTTTCACTCAGCGCAAAGTAATTAGAAAATAAACTTAGTAAAGTAGTCCGCCGTTAAAATTCAAGCGGCCCTTTTCGTGCCATTTTATTAAACTACTACGGTCAAATACTGACTGCAGCTCAGGAATCAAGGCTTGTGCAGATGATTTATTGAGCAAATCACTCAAAGTCATATATCTGTATCAGTTCATGTTCAACTTGGATGAGTACTGCCTGACGGACATGTTGACTCAACCCCGGCATGCAGATGGCTCCAGCAGACTGACCTTTCCTTATCACTTCGTACCCCGTATCCAAGCTCCTGTAGGTGCAGCTAGTGGGTATTGAGCAGCTGATAACAAAGATGGCCCCCACAGCTTTGACCCCCGAAGTCAAACACAGTTCTGGGTTGGATTGAACTTGAGGTGATGCGATGCTTACCCCTGTTGGGGCAGCAAAGTGGATTTGATGAGTGCGCCAGGATACGTTAACACACATACAAGGTCGTTTTGTTCTTTCTGCAACTTCAACGTCATGAAATGTTTGTAAAAGCCAATTGCCTTTTGGCTTTTTCATGAGTGGAAGAGGACTTACTCAGCTTTACAGGAACAACGTTGGTCCTTAACTCATTCACTGCCATTGACGGAAAAAGACGTCAATGTCAATTTTTTTTTTGCCGGCCTGACAGTGAATGTGTTAATATCGATTGGCCGGTGATTTCACCACCTGCTTTGAGATCAGCGAGCCTTAGTTTCCATCTTCGTTTGTTCTACGTTATTTTCTTGTCAGTTTGACATTGTGGATGTAGCATTCATCTGCCTCAAAGCCATCCATCCTGTAAATGACGTACTCCATATATTTCATTGTCTTTACTTGTAGAATTGGACTCAGAAGTCTGAGGCTCATTCACTGTAAAGTCCGAGATACGCCAATGCGCCGACACCCCGTTGCCTCGGCCCAGACGTCGGCACGTCAAGTCGAAAAAATGATGTAAATACACAGCGCACCGAAGTAATTCCCCTCCATACCATCGGTGGCGATGGTGGTCACTATTCCGAAAGGCAACCAGAAACCTCTTTACGGGGACGGGATTTAAAACGTAAACAACACGCACCGGTTGCTTTTTCTGTCACGATGTCCTCCCACGTGAATGAAACCCTCCGGCTTTTTGCACAGTATCGTATAAAAAAAAAGTAAATCCTACCTTCTATATCCAGTCGCGTCCCCATGTCATGCCATAGTTTGGCTTTTATACCTTTGTCGGCATGCATACCCTTTAACGGTAAAATCAGACAATGCCGGAAGTCATCTTCACGATCTTCTGTCCAGACAGACATTGTAAATGAGAGAATCAAAAAATGGTCCAGGCTTTCAATCAGTAATGTTTATCCACGTTCGTCACTTCCTCTTCTTGTCCCGTGCGCTGATTCGCTAGCTAACAGCCAATCGCAGTGATCAAATGCCCTGATGCCGATTCAACACGTCACCAAAACAAAGCCACCGGTGGATTTTTCGCAGCACTGTACATATGTGTACACTTTTATAAACCACTGTATACATGGTGAGGAATATTTCCCGTGTGTGGATCAAATGAACATTTTCCTTGCATGATTTCTAAGGATGGAACAAAGGAAACACTTGCAGTTGCAGTAAAATTCTTCGGGCATGATGTTACTGCCATGTTTTTGTTTTGTTTTTTTTTTGTTTTTTTTTATGTTTATCTCAATTCGCAAATGGGCAGCAGAATCTTTTGATGGGCTTACACGGAATCACAGAAAAAAAACGGCCTTTGCCAGCAAATAGAAAAAAAAACAAAAATGTAGCATTGAAATTCTGCACTAGAGGAAAGATGTAGAACGCTTTGAACCAGTTACCTGTCAATCTTTTTTTTTTTTCCCCACTGTGTGAAAGATGAGGGCTTCCTCCATGTTGTCTTTCCCCTGAGTCTGGGCAAACTCGATGCATGGGTTGTGGAAAGTTTGTGTCTCTTGACTTTGAAAGGGGATAGAGAGGAAATGCTTGCACAAAAGCTCCATACACAGCAGTGGAAGTTTAACAGAGATTTCCAGAGTCTGAATAGGGATCAAATCCAGTAAAGTAAACAACCTATGACAAGTAAACAACCATTCTTCTTACAGTTTCTACTATTTTACTCACATCAGCTCCATCATGCAGAACCTCGGATAACTTCGGCTTCAGCAAGCTACCCTATGGACATTATTGCTTTTAACTCATTCACTCGCCGCCATTTTCACATTTCGCAATCCCGTTCGCTCCCGGCTGTTTTACTGGATTTTGACTGATTTTGCAAGGCCCACAGAATATTTATTGCTATAAAAGCATGGAACCTATCAAAAGAAAGATTAAAGTCTCTTCTTTCATCAGAAAAAAAAAGTATGTTTCTATCTGTTGCCGTTTTGCAGAAATTAGCATTAGAAGAGAGCTAAGTTTCATCAGTTTTCTACATGGCCCTGGTTGATCTCCTTTGCTCTGCTGCCACCTGCTGGCCGTGTGTGTAATAACTACAATTTCTGCAACCGTTCTTTGCAGTTGAGAGGCTGCATCAAAGCCTTCTGTATGCTCTAGCATAAAAAAACAAAAAACAAAATAACGTATAAATACGTCTTTGGGACGCTTAGAACATTTAAAAAAACGTATTTATACGTTATTGGGAGTAAATGAGTTAAGGGTTGAATATATTCATACGACAGTTTGTTATAGTGCCCCACTTTTATGAACCTATACCCTCATGGTCTTGCGCATATGTTGCTCTCACTCTTGCCCCCCCCCCCCATTTTGCGCAGCAGCCTACTGAGGCGGGACTGAATTTATTGTGCCCTCTGCTGGTAACTGCCAAGTAGACGTGAACAGCACTTTTATCAAGCCCATCTCTAATTTGTCAAGTGCATAAACAAAGAATCTGTACCGACAGAGTCTACAGATTTCACATGGCCCACCGTTCCAAAATATCTTCCAACAGGTCTGAGGGGCTGCGTGTGAGTGATCGTCACCGTTAGAGCCCTAATGACCCGCTAGACTAGTCTTATTGTTATCGCCCCTATGTAACACTGCAGCTGTCCAAACAGTGGATGTTCACCAGCAGTCCCGACTCCCTCCATTTGTCTCAGCCCCTTCTAAATCACTCCCCTCTGAAACATCTATAACGCTGAAAAACAACAAGAGGGCCCAGAATGGCGGTCTGATTGTTGCCGCGCGATCGCCAGTACAGCCAGAGTGAGCAAGTCGAGGGCGAGCCAGCGGAATAACAGGCAGCAGCACATAACGAGCCTCATCCTGCACCTTCATTAGAGAGGAGGAGTCCCTAACCCCGAGGGGAGACGGGCTATTCCCACAGCGCCCATTGCACTTTTTAACAAGCCCCTGTTCCAGACGCAGCCCACCGGAGATTAGTCGGCTGCACCTGATTTGTCGAGTCCAGCCTCCCAGCGCGTTCTAGTTTAAAGAGGAACCCGCCCTAGATTACGGTGGCCCCGTGGGAGCTGCTGGAGCCTCTTCTGACACTGCCTACTTGTGTTTGCAAACAAGGCCAGAGTCTCTGCAGTAAACAAGGTATGAGGAGCTAAAGAGCAGCAGCCTCCCACGGAACACATCTCCCAAAAAAATCAAGAGCTTATTTTAACTGCCGCTGCTGTGAGGCAACATGCATTTGCGGCAGATTGTTCAAACTAAAATATGATGACAGACAACGCAGAAAGAGAACAGACCTCCGCCAAACGCGGAACGGCCGGTTCGCAGGATTCTTGGCAAAGGAACAAATCTTTTTGTTCACAAAATGGATTCCGTAAGACAAAAACAATCGAGCGGCACTCTGCCAAATACCATTTATAACAAACGCTGAGGTACCATGAATGGAAAAGACACAAGTGACATCGAAATGGGACTGTACCAATTGTGCAGGGGTGCTCCAAGTACTGCTAGTAGAATGAAATGTGTGAATGGAATGGGTTGGAGAAAGTGACTTAAGTTCTATGCATCCATTTTTTCGGTTGTGCTTGATGGGCTATCATTGGCATACCGACTTGTCTTAGAGGCAGGGCCAGTGATTGGTTGATTCCACCACCTAGTTTTCATACAGACATTGGTTATTAGGGATGTCACGATAAGGGCATATCGTGATCTTGTGACATGAAAACTGCCACAATATCGTCGTCGTCATGTTCACAATATTTAAAAGGAACACATCTGTTAAAAACAAGTCAGGTTGATTTCAATTTGTGCAGTTTTAGCACCCTCTAGTGGCTAGTTTATTAGTGCAATTTAATTTTCATTAGGGATGTTTTGGCCTTCTCTGTTTAAAATCGATGCTAATTGTCAGATGAAGGGGAACCGAATTTGCTTGTGAAGCGATCAATGTGTGCTTGCATTAGCAATTAAGTGCCTCAATATTGTTATTAGAGATTGTAGGTGGTTTATATGCATTGCTGTTTTTTTTTTGTTTTTTTTACAATATTGTGATCTTTTTTAAATAGTGCCAATGCCCCCACAATACCGTGATAATTATCGTATCGTGATGTTTGGATATCGTTACATCCCTATTGGTTATATAGCTGACTGCCATCCATCCATCCATCCATCCATCCATCCACATATGCAAACATCCATCCATCCATCCATCCATCCATCCATCCATACATCCACCCATCCATCCATCCATCCATGCAAACATCCATCCATCCATCCATGCAAACATCCCTCCATCCATCCATCCATCCATCCATCCATCCATCCATCCATCCATCCATCCCTCTCACATGATTTAGAGACTGAAAATGAATTCCCCTATCCAATTTGTTGTCTGACAAAAACTAAAACCGAATTGTTTCCTTGCTATGTATGCGCGCCACCTGTCCACAAAATCAGCAGAGCAGTTTTTGGGGTAATTCAGCTAACAAAGTGTTGTGAAAACAATGCCTGCCGCCTTTTGCACTTCGCATGTTTTGCAGCGGTAATAACGGCCTCTACAGATAACAAATCACCTTTATTGCTGCGCGTTACCGGATCACTTCATTAAGACGCTTAGATGCCCATTAATGTCACTTTATTTATTTCATCCTGGCACGCGCGCGCCGACCGCAGGCTTTGGTAAGTGAAACAACATTATCATCATGACAGTGTGCCGCAATCCATTTACCAGAGGGCTCTCTGTAATAGCTCTCCAGGTACGCTCATATTCGCAACAACTGCTTCCCCCCGAACAGAAGGAGGAGATGCGCACAGTAATCACTCTGTTTTCGCAGAGAAAACGGCGTTATTATTCAAACTTCACTGTGAATAATTGAGCGAGTGAATGTGCTGGGAAGGGCCCAGAAATGAGACAGTAATTTTGTGCGCGCGCGTGTGCGTACACCTTCTTAGCATTCGCCTGCTGCCTCCCCTTTGAGGAGCAGCCATTACTAATCGCTAAGAAATTTCCTCCCTTTCCTACCTGCGGGGCCTGTCAGGTCATAAATGAAAAGGAATTAAGTAGAAATCCATACGTTTCCGAGACTACCTCCATCCAACCCCCCCGCCTCCTGCAACCCCCACGCCGTATATCATTAGAGGAGCAAATTAAACATTAGCGCTTCGGCTGCCGCTAGTTTGGGCTAATTGCTAATCAGCAGTAAAAGTTGCCTGGCACGGAATATTGCTTACCATAAGCTAAAGGTAATTTGCTTCTCAAGGAGAGCTAGAGCCGCTCGTCTGTTGTTGTCCAGAGCCCATGCCTAATTACTGCCGGAGGGTGATGACAGTCACTCAATGAAGATTAAGACGGAGGCGAAAAATGGAAATGTGCCATAATGCTGGCATGAACTCGAAGTGCTTCTGTCTGCTTTTCTTTAATTCTCTCTCGTTTTTTTCCCCTTCCTCCACACTGCTGGAAGGGATGCATTTTTGGGAGGAGAAATTGAAGACATGATGCTACATAAAGGCCAAAACAGGCTGGTGTAACTCGTGTTTTGGAGTTGATGCTCTCTCGAGATAACAGTAAACTCATCTACCCAGTTTATGCATGAAGACTGGGTTGTGGATTCAACCTCATGGAGCTGCCTCAATAACTGGGGGGGAAAAAAGTGAGGGAAATGGCAGCCATGACTATAAAGAGGGTGTAGAAAACAGTTAAAAAAGGTGTTCAGAATTAATATGTGTCCCCCTTAACTCATTCACTCCCAGCCATTTTCGCTGAATCAACCCCCTTCGCTCCCGGCTGTTTTACTGGATTGTGACTGCTTTTGCAAGGCCCACAGAATATTGTGTTCTATTGCTATAAAAACATCAAACCTACCAAAAGAAAGATTAGCATCTCTTCTTTCATCAGGAAAAAAATAAAAAATGTTTCTACCTGTTTCTGTTTTGCAGCAATTAGCATTAGAATTTAGCGAAGTTTCATAACAAAAAATGTTTTAAAAAAATGGGGAAAAGAGTTTTTTGCAACATGGCCCGGGTTGATCTCTTATACTCCGCTGCCACCTGCTGGCCGTTTTTGTAATAACTACCGTTGCTTCAAACGTTTTCTTCAGTTCAGAGGCTGCATCAAAGCCTTCTGTAAGCCCTAGCATTAAAAAAACAAAACAAAACAAAAAAAGTATAAATACATCTTTGGGAGCAAATGAGTTAATAAGGAGGGTTGATGTCTATAGGAGTGCAAAAATTGCTTTGCTAGCATCTAAGCCAACTCAATTAGTTTCCCCTCAATTAGACCGTTTTGTGGGTGTGTAACACAATGGAGAGAAGTAAACATAATCTACATGGTTATGGGGCATTTAGGTAAAGGACTGATTAGCATTTTTTGCTGTAAGCGTAATGGAGAATTCTCTTAGCATGACACAGGCAAACATCCACCAGCAAGGCAAGGCGTAGCAGTGAGTCAATTCTAAAATCCATTACACTCTAAATTTGAAACCTCAGACATTCCCAACTCTAAACTAGATCCATCTTGATTTGCCTTTGTTATTCCCATTCTGGAATGGATCCGCGCTCAGAGACTTGCAAGTCAGTTGGCCGCCGCCTCCCCTCGTTTCCCCAAGCAGATGCACTGGGACGCGTTTAGATTGGCCGTTGGAAATACCAACTCCGAGTTGCTGAAGTCCAAGTTATGATGGATTGGGCCATTAAACCGGGAGCATTGTTGGGGAAGATAAGGAGCAGCTGCGTTGGCAGATGAAGAACAAGTGACAAGGAGAAGGGGAGAAAAATATGTGTTGGATAGGTTATGAATTGCAGGGGAGAATGTTGTCGTCTTGAGAAAGTGGGGATGTTAGC
This sequence comes from Festucalex cinctus, assembly GCF_051991245.1. Lineage (NCBI taxonomy): Eukaryota > Metazoa > Chordata > Actinopteri > Syngnathiformes > Syngnathidae > Festucalex > Festucalex cinctus. The sequence goes on from NC_135426.1 coordinate 21,274,846, forward strand.
AAGCAAGGCGATAAAATGAACCAACTAAAAGGGATACAGAGTTGTGAGAGTTTGAAGTGAAGGCACCAAAAAATTGCATACATGCTTTTACATGTATTTTAATACATATCCACTTAACTCATTCACTCGCCGCCATTTTCACAGAAGCAATCCCGTTCGCTCACCGTTGTTTTACTGAATTTTGACTGATTTTGCAAGGCCCACATAATATTGTGTTCAATTGCTATGAAAGCATGGAACCTATCAAAAGAAAGATTAAAGTCTCTTCTTTTATCAGGAAAAAAAAAAGTATGTTCCATCTGTTTCCGTTTTGCAGCAATTAGCATTAGAAGAGAGCTAAGTTTCATCAGTTTTCACAAATCTATTTAAAATAATGAGTAAATTTTGCTTTTTTTCTAGATGGTTGATCTCCTTTGCCCTGCTGCCACCTGCTGGCCGTTTGTGTAATAACTACCATTTCTGCAACCGTTCTTTGCAGTTGAGAGGCTGCATCAAAGCCTTCTGTATGCTCTAGCATAAAAAAACAAAAAACGTATAAATACGTCTTTGTGACAATTAAAACATTAAAAGAAAAACGTATTTACATGTTATTGGGAGCAAATGCAATATTAACCAGAATGCCATATTTAGACTAGTGGAGCTGCATAGAACACATTATTGTCATTAAAAAAAAAAAAAAAAAAAAAAAAGGGTTCTGCTTTATATAAGGGAATGAATGTATTTATTGTATAGTTTTTTTGTTTTGTTTAGTTTTTGGGGCAATTTCTTGAAATATGACCCTCAACTCTGACATGAGGAATTCCACTAAGTAACTGCCCGGTGACCTCTTATTTACTCCAAAATATCTCCAAACCGATATGCACAGTAGTCAGATGCTAGAAGATCGGGGAGAAAAGGGATACGTGTCTGCGGTGTGAAAGGCAGCCTGGTTAGATACCGCAACACTCCAATCAATACATCGTTATAGATCATAATCATGTGAAGGGTATAATCGCCTAAAACCTATCAATTATAGAGAGAGAGCCAGATAGCCAGGGCCTCCAAATCCTGGCCCGCAGCCCTCTTCCTCCTTGGATTAGGATCTGAGATTGGGTCGGGATCATAGGGGCTGCGCCCGGGCTGACCAGATATCAGATTAATGACCACTCCAGGGGCACGCATCTCAGCCAGTCGTTAGAGGGAGAGGGAGCAGCCAGTTACTGAAAAATAAATAATACATCATTTGGTCTGGGAGCTGACATAATTATCGCCGAAGACGCCGGCTCTGTGGATAGTACATGAAATATCTCAGACAGAATGATGTCAGTCTGTTTGGATCGCGCTGCGCACATGTGAGGGGGGGTGGCGGGTTTGGGGGTGCGGATCGTTGGTTTGCATGTTGCAAGCGTGCTGCTAACACAAAAGGCATACAGAGTTGTTATTGCAAACCTTATTGGTGTAGCGGTTGCGAGGCACATTTTCAAGGGAGAGCAATTGGTCAAATGTTCTATTTAGGACTTTTTTTTTTTTTTTTTTTTTTTTTTTAATAATCCTCAATCAATCTTTCTCCCACATTCCAAAGACATTCATAAGTCATAATTTAGGGGTGTCAAAGTTCGTGATAAATTTGAGTTAATTTAAAGTTCCTTTAACGCCACTATTTTTTTTAACGTTGGATAAATGACTGTTTCTCACTTGGAAAGACTGTAGGGGAGGAATTCCAGTCGCAACGCTGCAGACACCTAAACGTCAAAATTTAGCAGGAATAAATGTAATAAAATAATGCACATATTTGTGGAGACAAGGGTGAAGTTGTGTTTTATAATTTTAAAAATGTGCAAAATTTCACAAGTTACTTCATGAGCTGTCACCGTCTTACACGTGCAACTATGCCATCTAGTGGCAGAAAAATGACCTCAACACAAATCAGTATCACACTTTTTTTTTTTAACAGTACAGCATATCTTTTTAATTTTAACAAATTGTATTATTATTAAATTACTGTATCAATGACTAAAAGATGCAGCCATATTTCTATTAGTTTCACTTCTTTTTTCCACTTTTGTGTTAACAAGAGTATGAAAACTTCAACAAAAAAAATAATGGAATATTTTATTGTACCTTTAGAACAGATATAAAATTTGCGATTAATTGTGAGTTAACTATTGAAGTCATGCAATTACGATTAAAATTTTTAATCGCCTGACACCCTTAGTTTAATAAAAAAAACAACAACCTCTTAATAGTCCACAAATGTCATGGATAGGGATGTAACAATAACGACAATATCGTGATATCGCGATATTAAAACTGCCACAATATATCGTCGTCGTCATGTCACGATATTAAAAGCAGCACATCTGTTCAAAAGGTCCAAATTGATTTCCATTTGTGCAGTTCTAGCACCCTCTGGTGGCTAGTTTTTTTTTTTTTTTTTTGTGCAGTTTAATTTTCACAAGGCATGTTTTGGCCCTTCTGACCGAGTCAATATGTGGAGGAACTCAATCTGTGTTTGCATTAGTAAGTAAGTGCCTCAATATTAAACGTTATAAGAGATTGTAGGTTGTTTAGAAGCATTGTTGTAATGTACAAAATCACGATTTTTTTTTTTTTTTTGTATGAGCTAATTATTTATTTATTTTTTTCAATATTGTGACCTTTTTTGTATTGTCAATGTCCCCACACTATCGTGATAATATCGTATCGTGATGTTTGGATATCGTTGTTATCGTTGTGGATATGTTCAGCCCGTACAAGCGCCATAGAAAATGCACGGATTGATGCGACTGCACTTGGCATCGCCTCTTCTATGAAAAACAAATGACACCAAAACGACCCCGCTTGCTTCTGTCTTCAATCTACAGTCGGAAGATTATTCTGCCCCGAAATGGAGTCTCACTGCCTCGAACCTGAGCGGAAGCGCGCCACGGTGCGCTGCCGATCGCCGAGATTCCACGTTTCCCCTGCCCTCGCGAGGCCGAGCTGGTAAGCCACTGGCATCCCCCTGCTCAAACACCTTGTTGCCAACAGCAAGGCAATTAAAGTCACAGGAAGTCATTTCACATGCGTGTGTCTGCAGCCCAAATCTCCAATCAGGAACCTGCCTGTGAGGTGAGGCTCTCTTTTGCTTTCCCACAACTGCCATGTGTGGAGCCCTCCTGCCTCCAGCTCCCCACACCTCTCCACCCTTTGCTTTCACACACACAAAAAAAACAGCCTGATGGTTATGAAAAATCCAACTACAAAAACAAATATGTATATTTTCAATTTATCTCACCTCCCATACCTGTCTGTTCCCCACAAGGCTTGGCATCTCTTCCTGGCTGCCCCTCCAACTCGGTATTTAAATGCAGAATTCCTAAGCGGATTTTCTCAATTTAGCTATACTTTTAATCTTTGGCGAAATGAGTGATGACTTCTTTCAATAAAAAAAAAAAAAAAAAAAAAGAGGGGGGGGAAAAAAAATACCCTGACAGGCTTACAGCGCACACCGGCGGATTAGTTTCCCGTGGAGATGAGGTTTTCCTTTGTGCTGCCGTGTGTCTGTTTGATGGGGTTTAACAGGAAGCGTTGGTGCTGAAATTGGATGCAGCGGGGATGGTGGGTAGATGGCCCGGGTTCGATACAGACCCCCCGCGCTGCAACTTTGCCCTGCGCCTTCCCCTTCATTTCTTTCGCTTCCCCTCGGGTCTCGCGACCGAGCCTTTAAAGACTCATAAAATGATGGACGGATATACAAACACAAAATAGCGCTGCTACGTACGCGGGCAAGGAATATGCACGCTCCCTCGAAAAGCGCTTCTTTTGAAAAGTCCATAATCAAGCCCACCTGCTGCATCATCCACATTTTGCTGTGATGGATGGTTAAAAAAAAAAAAAAAAAAGTCTCCAAACAATTCCTCGATTATTAAATGAGTTGTCAATTAATTTGATAATCTATTAATTGTCAATCAATTAATTCTGTGTTCAGTTGCTTATTATAAAACCACGACTGTCTATGACATTTTGTGTGCATTAGCATTAATCAAAAGCAGCACCCCAGGGAAATGGAATAAAGTGTAATTCCACATCCACTACAGTAGGTGGCAGCGGTGCTCTCATTGTCAGAGAGTGAGAAAGATTAGTTTATCTACAACCATTTTTATTTAGATTTAGAATTGCAATAGAAAGTTTGAGGGGGTTTGGTTAACAAAAAATAAATAAATAGTAAAGAAACTCTGAGCTAAAGTGGATTTTATATCAGTGTCTGCACTTTTCGACTTATACTTAAGTATAAAGTTGTTGAATCACTACAGGGAGTCCTCGAGTTACGTCGGACTTCCGTTCCTACACTAGCGATGTAACCTGAATTTCGGCTTAAGTCAAATTTCCCCATTTCGTCAATATTAATATCAAACTAATTTGCATAAAAAATCGAAAAGATGTTGTACTTACCGTTAATGCTTAGAAATGGGTGGAAACGAAGAGGGGGGGGTTGGTTAATGTGAAAAAAAACAAAAAAACGGGCGAAAAAGCCAAAGATACTCCCATAAGTGCACAAGCGCTAGCACTAGCTAAAGGCTAAATAGCGGATGAGGGAAAAACACTGCGGCCTATATGGCGGACAAGGAGCCAAAATGGCGTACCGGGCGTAACCGTTGTAAAGTTGAAACGCCTTAAGTCAAGTGCGCCTTAACTCGAGGATGCCCAGTACTTATTATCACCGGGGTATTTATTTATTTTTTTACTCAACTATCTGTACTCCTACTTCAAATATAGCGCGCGAGTATATTTACCACCTCTGCTAACTGCGAACAGACCTACTCGAAATAAGTGTTCAAAAAAATCACTTTCGGTGCTCACTCGACCGGAAAAAGCTGATGACGTCGCTCTTTTTTTGACTGTAGGCTTCTTGTCATGACGACTGTACTTAATACTTAAAGCAACGCTAACCAAGCCGTGCGCTACGAAAAGGTCAGCGTCATGACAGATGGGCCTCAGCTTGACTGGGCTCAGACAGTCTGAGACACTTGGCTTGATGGGGACCCGGTTCCTGGGGTTCCCCAAAAAAGCAGCCGTGCTCAAAGACTGGGTATCTATAGCCCACTATTATTCCTTTAACTCCTTAATCCAGTATAGAGGACTTAAGCTTCTTTGTTTGCTCATTTGACTGTGTGGGTGCCATATCCCAAAGCCGGGCATAGGATTAGTCAGGCATTGTGTCAGTGGCTTGTGATGATGCTGGGGACTTGTGGTGGTGGGGGGTGGTAGTAGGGACTGCTTGATTAAACATAGAAAGAAAAAAAAAAACAATGTGGTTTCATTTATGGAGGACCCGCAGTGAGGCAGAGGGCTCCCACAGGGACACTAAAGCTCTTGGAAATACATGGGACACTTTGGCTTAAATAATCTGTTGACTCATTTTTTTTTTTTTTTTTTTTTTTTTTTACTTTGACGCAACCTTGCTCGGCAGTAGCTGGAGAAGCATTTTCAGGAAGCTCACAGTGCAAAGAGTCATTCTCATCATTTCCTTTTCTTACATATAAAATGGCAGCCAGCGTTGGTGCTGAGAAGCGTGACAAATCACTTGGATGGAGCCTTCCCTTGCCTGCACCTTTTTCTACGAGGTCGGCGAGCAGTTGGGATGACGGCGGGCGGGTTTTGGCATTCCTTTTGGCGCTCGGCACTTGACCTACTTTTTAATTAATTGGGATGCATTACCCCCCCCCCCACCCCCCACCCCCCAAAAAGGCGGGTTTAGCCTGTAATGAAACCCGTAATGACATTTGGTGAAACGGCAAGAGGCGGAATGGACGAATTCCAATCCGTTGACCCCCATGAGGCATCACACCTTTTTGTGATGTGTGTGTGATGAGCTCGACGAGCGTGCATAACACCTTTTTGGAGAAATGTTTACAGCAGGAAAGCTTTCAAAGCGTACAAGCGGGGAAACAAATTTGAACATTTACTTTCCCTTGTGATCAAAGTCAGCAAAAGACCGATTCTCGGATGTGTCTGAAAGATTATCCTGAGCGAGGGATGAGCAGTAGCATACAAGTGAATAGATACTCTAGTTTCTTAAATTTCTTCTACGACAGGGTTCTCCTGCATGTCCGTATTAGGGCCATGCATAAATATATATATTTTTTTAGAGGGCGGGGGCAATATTCTGAGAAAGAGACTCGCAAATTTTTCCACTTGAGAAAAAAAAAAAAAGCGTAAATTTGGGACTTTATAAAGTGGCAATTTGCGAATTTATGAATTGGCAAATTTGCGAGAAAAAAAATTGTAAATTTGGGACTTTATAAAAAGTGACAAATTTGCGAGTTTATAAAGTCGCAAATTTGCAAGAAAAGAAAAAAAAAAGTAAATTTGGGACTTTATAAAGTGGCAATTTGCAAATTTATGTAAAAAAAAATTTGTCAATTTGGGACTTTATAAAGTGGCAAATTTGCAAGAAAAAAAAATCCTAAATTTGGGACTTTAGGAAGTAGAAAATTTGCGAGTTTATAAAGTATCAAATTTGCGAGAAATTTTTTTTTTTAATTTGTGACTTTATAAAGTGGCAAATTTGCAAGAAAAAAAACTCCTAAATTTGTGACTTTAGGAAGTAGAAAATTTTCGAGTTTATAAAGTAGTAAATTTGCGAGAAAAAAAAAATGTAAATTTGGGACTTTATGAAGTGGCAAATTTGCAAGAAAAACCTCCTAAATTTGGGACTTTATGAAGTAGAAAATTTGGCTAATTTGCCACTTTATAGAGCGGCAAATTTGCAAGAAAAAAACTCGTAAATTTGGGACTTTATGAAGTGGCAAATTTGCAAGAAAAAAACCCTCCTAAATTTGGGACTTTATGAAGTAGAAAATTTGTCTAATTTGCCATTTATAAAGCGGCAAATTTGCAAGAAAAAAAACTCCTAAATTTGGGACTTTATGAAATGGCAACTGCGATTGGCTGGCAACCAGTCCAGGGTGTCCCCCGCCTACTGCCCAGAGCCAGCTGAGATAGGCGCCAGCAGCCCCCGCGACCCTTGTGAGGAATAAGCGGTCAAGAAAATGGATGGATGGATGAAATGGCAAATTTGCGAGTTTATAAAGTCGCAAATTTGTGAGAAAAGAAAAAACTAACTTTTACTTTACTTTAGGAAGTAGAAAATTAGCCTAATTTGCCACTTTATAAGCGTCAAATTTGCAAGAAAAAAAAAAGTAAATTTGGGACTTTATAAAGTGGCAAATGTGCAAGAAAAATCAAATCCTAAATTTGGGACTTTATGAAGTAGCAACTTTGCCTAATTTGACACTTTATAAAGCGGCAAATTTGCAAGAAAAAAAACCTCAGAAATTTGGGACTTTACGAAGTAGAAAATTTGGCTAATTTGCCAAATCAGACTCAAAACCGAATCATCTTAGCAACCCTGGAAAAATAGGTTAAAATCTTGAGAGTTGCATTTTTATATTGATATCTTTTTTTTTATTTTTATTTAGGTACTTGATAAAAGCTCATCAAAGATATGTCATCAAGACACTTGGGAACTTTTTCAAATCGTGGAGGTGAAAAAAAAAAAAAAATCATCTGTCTCCTTTAATACAAGTTGAGCAGGTGAGACAGGGTCCAGGAAGAAATGGAACAGAGAAGCAGATTATTAGAGGCAATTAGAGACTCTCATTTCCCAAGTCTACCTGACATCAGAGAGAATAATTCAGGTCCCTGCTTTTTTATTCTTTATTTGATTATTATTACCATTCTGACCTCTCAGGATTGCAGCCATAATGTGCTTCAGCAATTAGCCTTGTTATGTCAACGCGCCTTCCAAGTTTGAGTGCATATAGTGTGCCACCATTCCCAAATGCATGAAGTGGATACAGTATATGCAGTCCCTGTATTTATTAGGGGTGTCAAAATTAGTGCGTTAATTTTGAGTTAATTGAAAGCTCCTTTAATCAAACTAATTTTTTTAACGCACGATTAATGACTGGCCCTTATTTGGAAAGCCTGTACTAGGGGAATTCCAGTAAAAAAAAAAAAAAAAAAATGTAATAATAAGGCATATATCTGTGGAGATTGGGGTTAATTTGTATTTTACTATTTTAAAAAATGTGCAGAATTTCACAAGATTAGATTAGCTTTTATTCTGAAAAGAAAAATGCACTGATCTGTCACCTTCTTACAAAAGCAATTACGCCATCTATTGGCAGAAAATGAACCTCAACACAAATTAATATAACACTTGTTTTTTTACAGTACAGTGCGTGTTTTTAATTTTATGAATTATGAAATTACTGCATCAATGACTAAAAGATGCATCAATATTTCTTTATTTTATTTATTTTTTTTATTTTATTTTTTTTATATTTCTCTACATTTTCCCCCCACTTTTATGTTAACAAAAGTATGAAAACTTAGGAAACAATTTGTGTACATTGAGATATAAAATGTGCGATTAATCGTGAGTTAACTATTAAAGTTGTGCGATTAATTACGATTAAAAATTTTAATCGCCCCACACCCCGAGTATTTATACTTTCAGCGGCCACAACATTAGGTACACTTTCAGGTTAGTATAAATAAATCAGGCTTATCAAAGATTGTAAATTTGATAGTAGGGCCAAAATTCATGTACTTAATGAATGCCAGGTACTTCTGAGATGCAAATCATTCAACAAACAAGTTCAAAATCTCAGCCCTATTTTACTTGTATGGCAGTATCACTAAAAATAGGCTAATCGTCGTATTAGATTCCGTTAGTTACCATGCAGGTGTACCTAATGAAGTGTCCACTCGAAAGCGAACGCCGCCGTCTTTTCCACACGACTTAACCTTCCCCTCCTTCCATCTCCCACTTCCTTTCCACCCTCGCGCAGCCTCTCATTTGCTATTTGAAGCAACTATTAGTGTTTTAACACCACAGGAAAGCGGCTTCATTGAAATGCAATGAAAACTGTGCAGAGAAGGCAAAGTTAACTAATGGGCTCAAATTTTCAAACGAATGCAAGATTAAAGTCAATTGGATCTCCCATTGGGTTTTGACTGAAACCCTTTGAAAAGAAGCCCCACAGTGGGTTTCAGAAACGAAAAATAGGGCTTGTTCTAAAATATTAATAACATTTTATACCCTCATTATAGCAAGCAATAACATTTGTTCAAAAACTTGCTTGTGTTTTTACCTTGAGGTGCCATACATTTTTTTTTCCTTCCTTTTTTTGGTCGTGGATCGGTTCTTTTCTCCTTTTCACCTCAGCCTTCTTCCGACACGGCTGCGAAGATGTAACTCATTGACGCACCAGAGGGTGGGATATCATTGCAAATATATTCATATTTGTTCCGAGGGGCTGGGAAACGGAGCCGCCTTCTTGTGATGCTTATTTCATTGTGAGCGTTTTTTCCGGGAGCCGTGATCCCGTTAAAATGAATGAGCGGCGAAGACGTTGCACGACGGTATGATCGGCAAGAAAAAGGAGGGGGAAAAAAACATGTCAGGGAGGGGAGCTGAAGAATTACCAACAGAGGGATGAGAGTTGAGGGAATAAAAGAGGGGAAAAGAAGGTGTTGTCTGACTTTAAACCTTAGAGAGAGAACCACCGAGATTCCTTGGAGGGCGTTTTTCCCGCCTCCTTTCCCGCACTATTATTTAAGGAGCACGCCCGGCAAATCCTGCGTCAACTATGATGGCCTACTTTTTCAACTTTATATACCATGAATTAAATATATCGTACAACCACATTCGGATAAATGAAGCCCGCGCGTACAACATCGGAGACGTTGGGGAAACTCGCTCCCATTCTTCGACAATGGATTCTTTTGTTTTCGGGTTTTACCGACACGCGTCTCTCCGGGCGTCTTCGGAGGATCTCAAAATGTGTCAAAAAAAAAAATCGCATCGAGACAAAGAGCGGCGGGCCCGCAGGAGTGACGGGAGGAGGATCGGAAAAGTCTCGCTTTTGCACGTAATGGGCTAGAAGTCATTAAAAACATCACCGCCGGCCTAATTAAGACGGGACATCTGGTCTTTCCGCACGGAACGGATCGCGGCAGAGTACAAATAACTCCTCGATGACAAGTTGAGAGGTGTCATACATCTCAGTGATCGTCAATCAACAGGGGACTTATGGGAGCGCCTTCATTATTAATGAGCAAATGCTTTGTTTTTGCCATTTAAAGAAAACAGATGAAAAATATATAAAAAAAATAAAAAAAAAAGACTGATTTTTTTTTTTGTGCGTTCCAAAACTGCTCAATATCCCTTTTATGTTGCTGCCAATTAGCTGGAATAAACTTTACACTGTCTTTGATGATAACAGTCTTCGCACGGTGCAAAAAAAAGAAAAAAAAGAAAAAGAAAGTTGGCTTGAGTTTTTGCAGTACTGATATGTTCCATTAAATGGGTCGATCACTGATTTGGCTGCAGCTAAAAGAACATACAGGAGGGAGACCGGGGCTAGTTGTATCACGGGTAAGTTGTCACATTGCGATTTTTTTTTCTCCACCAGAGGGCGCAATGAAAAAGTGGAATACTAGTTTTCTTCGTATAAATGGTCAGGGCTTGTGTACTAACTTTAAACTACAGAAAGTATTAGCCAACATGGTAGATTGGAGCAACTTGTCTCGGTAATTTGGGGGTTTGTTGTCACATATGCAAAGAATGGGCCAATTAACTCATTCACTCCCATTGACGGAAAAAGACGTCAAATGATGCATTGTTTTTGCTGGTCTGGCAATGAATGTGTTAAAAAATGCACCAATGCAATTTAATCTCAAATTTACAGTTTAATTAAGGGAAGCGAAACAGACATACGAGGCTGAGAGCTGTGACCTACATGCCAGCAGTTCCTAAGCACTTTAATTAATTTCATAATATTTTGTGTTCAAGTTTGCTCACTGACTATAGTAAATTTTCAAGATCAATGATAAACAATTTCTCTGGCTGCAACTACAGACAAACAACGCAGGATAATTTTGTCCTTGTTTTATTAGTTGCAAAATCCAATATGACATGTTACCCCATATAGTGTGACAACTTACCCATTGTTCCCATTAGTGGGGCTATATGTCACATGTTCACTCCCTCTATATTGATGGCTTATAACTCTTGCACAAATGTGAAAATGACATGATTACAAAAAATAGATAAGAATTTGGTCTTTCATCTGGTAAATGTTTTGTTTATATATAATGTATTGATTCCAATAAATATATCAAAGTATAAAAAGTGATACAAATAGCCCCCTATTTTTTTTTTTTTTTTTTTTTTTTTAATTGCCGCATAGTGTGCATACCAGAAACAAAATTTCAACTAGATCGATTCACACTGAAAAACAACTGTTGGAGTTTCCCAATGTTTATCACAGTAATTTAAATCATTTTGCTATGGCTTCATGTGGCCGGTCCAACTGATGCCTTGGCGGGGCACAGAGGAACATTTTGAGATAAATTGAAGCAACTTGGATACTACAAACACTCAGCAACACTCAACACTGCATTGTATTATATAAAAACTTAATAAGATAAAAAATAATAACTCACTTTGTGCTCTCCTGTTTCATTATTATGAATTCAAAATCACACCTTGTTTTTGTGGTTCACAAAAAAAAAAAAAATAATTCTGATGCAAGGTTGCAGTTATGCAGAATGTCAACTGATTTGCGGTAACTTTTATTTGCACTGAAGAGTCGCCAGATTATTATTATTATTATTATTATTATTTTCATAAAGGTCCATTTCAGCAACTTATTTCTGTACATCCCGAGCTCGCGTTGTTAGCTTCTGCTGCACTTGATATGTGCAATTGTGTTTAGCTTCTTTTTTTTTTTCCCACCACTCTCTGGGCAATTTTAGGATCTGTCGCTTATGTCACAATATTATGGTCACAATGTTAATTACTAAAAAGGGCTAAATCATAAAAGCAACTGCATGGTTGGATTTGAGGTCTTTTTTTTTTCCATACTTATTTTCAGCTGGCAGATAAACAAAAACAAAACTCCAAAACCAGCAGCACCTCCTGTCCCTTTTCATATGCATCTCCATGACTTTGCTCCATTATGCATCATGTGCTATGTTTTGTACAAACAGGGTTGATGCAAAAACACTTTTTTTTTTTTTTTTTTTTTTTTTTTTTTTTTTTTTAAACCAAAGACACTGAAGGAGCCAATGCATGAAAATAATTGGAGCCCAAGGGGTAATATTTGTTCTCCTGAAATAATAATTATTCCTATGGTCTTTGTGTGCCAACACTGAGCCACAGAGGGAGAACAAAATCCACCATTATGTTTTCATCAATAAGCGTTTGAGGAGGTCTGTGGAGGCGGCTGTACTTCATGCATGTCAACAGTCCGGCTGCTTACATGGCGAACACATCTCCAGCCGCATGCTCATTTATTTACCTTCTGACTTTACGATGGACCACATTACAACACTATTTTTATTTTTTTTTTATTGCCATGGGGATATTTTAATAATTTTTACTGGTGCAGGCAGGTTCTATATAGCTCAAGAGAAATAATGGGAAATGGATGCTAATTTTACAATCTTGCCAAGAATTTTTTTTACAATCTGAGGACTCTTATCTTTTTTTTTTTTTTTTTTTTTTCTACCATGTTTAACTGTTTTCTTTTAGTGTTTAAATGTTTTTATTTGGTAGTTATGAAATTTTTAGCTCCAGTGTTTTCTCATGGGGGAGCCTCCACAGTGAGAGGGATGGCTGGTCTTCATCCATCTCACTGCGGATGAACTCCTCCTGGGTGCCTTTTCCTTACAGGGTGCTTCTGTGCCCCGCCATGTTGTGGTTTTCATGTGTTTGGGGGGGGGACTTTTTTTCTTTTTTTTATTGTATTATGGATGTCCACCACTTTGAGTTGCATTTTGAATGTATGAAAGGTGCTATCTAAATAAAGTTGATTGATTGATTGATTGATTGATTGATTGATTGATAAAGCAGCACACTTGTAATCAGTGTTCTCCCTCCACTTTCTGATTAGGTCAAGAAAGCCACAATGGTGAGTACAGCAGCTTACCACATCCTTTTGCAACCCTTAATTAAAAAAAAAAGCTTTTAGTACATCAAAGAAGTCCTTAGCGGGTTGAAAATAAGGCAATTTCTATGTAAATGGCTAATAAAGCACAACTTTAACTAATGCATACTCTTCCCCATTATTGACACGTGATAGTCCAAAATCGTTTCCTTCCTTGATCGCCGTCTTCTTATCTTCACAACGATTTGCTTATCCTCCTCTTATAATAAATGTTTCCTGCATTATTAAGCAATCCTCTCAGGAGGCGAATATCTGCTATGCAGTTGATTATTTAGCCAGGTAGGCTAATTTTTTTATTTTTTATTTTTCCTCCATCCTCACACAGCCGAGCCGGAGCGACCACATTATATTAACTGCAAGCAAAATATCAATTTCAAATTGAACTTAGGATGCATTATTGATTGACCTGCGATATTGTTCCCCCGAGAGCAAGTGCCAATGGGTTATTGTTTAATATGAATGATAATGCCGAGCCTCTATCTGGAAATAAGGTCCTGGTGTCCTATCCTGAACTGTGGAATAAGCTCTGATTGCCTCAATTGATACAGTGGGATTGCAATACTGGTGGAAGCTGAGGTTCCTTCATTATTAAATCCACATAGACAGCACACGTAATGCACATTTGGGAAATTTGACTGTGCCCTTTCTTTTGACTTAGATTACATTTTTGCCATTTCTTGCAACTTTCTCAGCTCAAATAAACTTTGACATATATAATATCAATATTATAACGGTGAGCCACTGCATTTAACAAAGAGGTTGTAATCTGTTTTATGTTTGAACGGCATTGAAATAAAAATATTAAGGCTTAATGTTCCATTAATCCATGCTTCAGGTGTGAACCCTAACCCTAAGTAAGACGTTTTGTTGAATATTTTTCCATCAAAAATTGATGTTTAAAAATCGATTCGGCCGCCTATTGAATCGATTCGAGAATTGCGTGCTGTGATATCATGAAATATTGCCGAATTGATTTTTTTTATCTATTTCTATATATATAGGAATTATTTCTACATTTATTCTTATTTTTAATATTGTTTATATTTGTATTTATTTTTACTTTTAATTATTTATGTATCTATTATATTTATATATATGTGTCATTTTATTTCCATTTACATTTACATTTTTTTGATCTGTTTTTAATTTTTTAAATTTATGTATTTTAAATATTTATTTATTTATTTTTACTTTTATTCACATTTAATTATATATCTGGTTTAAATATTTCACATGTATTTATTTATTTTGGCTTTTTTTTTTTTTTTTTTGGTCCTCCATAGACATGTACTAATATTATTAAAATTCTACATTTTCCTAAGAACTAAACTGCAAGATATTGCATCCAGACTGACGGCCTCTCGCATCGCAAGCAGCACATCACAGTTAATGATGCTTTATTGCTTGCTGCAAGACTGGAAAGCTTCCCTCGACGTGACTCCATGGTAAGTTTGGGCTGCCAGCACACATGTCACCGCACGCTGCTTGCTCATTAGCACCGGTCAGCTTAATTCCGCTACCTCGAGGCGGCTTGACTTTCTGATGCCGTGGCAAATTACAAATAAGACTACAAAGTAAACACAGTTGAAGTGACAAGACACACTGTAAAATAACAAGATATATTTGTACCTTGAAGCTATCTTGGCACAGGCTGGAGCTGGTGTGCCAGTCCATATTTACGATACTTTCCTGCTCAGGATGTATTATTAAATCAGATGATTGACTGTTAATGCAACATATTTGAAAAGTTGCATTTCTAGTTTCCAAAAGCGCCATAAAGAGGCTGATCTCGCCAGGATTTCCATCAACTTTTGTGATTCAACCCGACCGGGGGCTGTTTGGGTTTTGATCCAGTTGTCTGTCACAAGCTCTGGCTGCTGATAAGTACATCCAGTTGTAGGCCGTTGATTAATTCATGGTGTTGCCTTTAAATATGCACAATGTGGTAATCCGCGGAGACAAGCGTTCCGTCTCGAGAGGAATAGACGAGGCGACACGCTGCCAAAGGAAACAGACCTAGAGTGCTTAATTATTGAATAAGTCAAAAAATAATCAGCAACATATGCGAATGGGCTGTATGACTTGGATGCGCGGAGACGGTGAATTAAATCAGCACGGTGGGTATTGCCTGGAATGATGGACATGTCGACCTAGCAATGATTGCAAAACAGTTTTTGGGCCATTCCATTGAATTGGTGCCATTCACTCTCAAAAAATAAACGTACATTTCTGTCTTTCTTATTCCACAATGTGAAATCGGATAATACACATATTGAAACACTTAAAATATGTTATGGCCATCTTTGTTTTATTGTACTAACACTCCTCAGCTGAATAACAGGACTGAAAGTAATATTTTAGTAGAGAATCAGTGAATATGTTGAACATAACTTTAAGGTAGGGTGATATATATATATATATATATATATATATATATATATATATATATATATATATACCGTATATATACACCGTATATATACACCGTATATACACACCGTATATATATATATATATATATATATATATATATATATATATATATATATATACACCGTATATATACACCGTATATACACACCGTATATATATATATATATATATATATATATATATATATATATATATATATATATATATATATATATATATATATATATATATATATATATATATATGTGTGTGGGTGCATTCTTACACTGTCTATAAACAGACTTGGTCAAGTATATAAACGATGGCAAACAATGAAACAATGCAATGCAATTGTTACATCCACTCAATATTTGGATGAAATGCGGTAAAGTGAAAGGCACCGGCTATTGGAATCCTTTGGTGCAGATTGTCTGGCATATCCTTATTACTAGGAAATTGCAATATTGACCAAACGTCAGCCGCAGAGCTATGTGATGATTGAATAAAAGAGGATACATAATCGAAGCTCAGGATTCTGGCCCAGCTTCTGAACAACAAGTCCGGGAAATTCTCAACATGATTAGCGCTCGGGGCTATACAGTCACGTATCAATTTCAACTATTGTTAGGTTGTTTGAAAGAGAAAGTAGACTCTTGTTTTTTTTGTCAAGATTTGTTGACATGCATGATGGAACCACTGATATTATAAAACCAGATGATCCATGATCACTTTTCATAATTACAAGCCAGTGTACTATCGACTTAATATGGAAGCTGTTGTTCAGTATCAACATATTGTTGGCGTAAATTGAGGCAATCATAGCGGCCCAGGAAAGGATGGAATTCTCCTTTAAAACGTGCCCCCCATCTGCTTCACGCAGACCCCCAGAGCAAGCATCGGCATCACACACTGTTTGATGAGCGCTATACTTGCCTAATGGACCCGCAAGAGCTCATTTGTTTGAAGCAATTATTCCGAGGCAACTTCGTCAGTGAAGTTTCCTCTCGGATTACTTGCACCGTGCCTTCCAGAGTGACTGAAAGGCATCGGGACATTTGCTTTTGGAGCCGCCTAATGAAGAAAAGAAAAATCCGGGGGAAGCCATCTGTTGATATCGTGCGTTAGGCAGAGGTGGCACGGGGGGGGGGGGGGGGGGGTCAACACGAGCCGCTTTCAAGGCGAGAAAGAGAAGCAACGATGAGTCAGCAGAAACAGAAAGACTCCCTTCGGTGTCCTATGGCTTCAATTGAAATGGAGATTGTAAAAGCCACCGGTAACTGCATCAAAATCATCATGTCTGCCATAAGGGCATAATTACAGATGACCAAGAGCGGTTTAAGACATCATGACATGGGGCGCATCACATCCTGCTGTTTTTACATCCATTAGAGTCCAATTATTGTAGCATCTCGTAGCCTTCGCCGCCATGTCATCACAGTTTGGGCGAGGACAACCCAAGTGCAACATTTTTGCTGAGGAAAAAAAAAAACAACTATTAATTATTTGGAATATGTGTTGCATGGGGAATGAATCAAAAGCGCTGCCCACGTAAAATCCATAGCACATCTGTCAAGTATCTGAGTAAAAAATAGGGCTCCTCTACTTGAATTACCGCGGTCTATTAATCTAGTCCTGGTATTTAATTTAATTTAATTTAATTTAATTTATTTTATTTTATTTTATTTTATTTTATTTTATTTTATTTTATTTTATTTTATTTTATTTTATTTTATTTTATTTTATTTTATTTACAGGAAGCTGGGCCTTAGTGTTTAGTTTGGGTTTGAAATATAACTTTGGAACTTTCTAACATGCTTCATATTCTAACTTACTTTTTCCTCCAAAAACTCATTTGCAAAATTATCCAAATGTTTTTTGGAGTATGCCCCCTAAAAACAATAAATATATAATGACTGTCCCGACGGCTTTCGTCACACACCGAATCAGGAGAAATCGAATGCACCTGGTGACAATCAGAATAGGCGAATGCATGCGGACGGGTGGATTCCGCTCACTTTGGGTTTGTCTTCAGGGAGTCAACACCATCATTGTGCTGTCTTTATTATGTGTGTTTGTGTACGAAGACATTTTGTTTGCCTTTTAACTTCTAAATTATGACATTCTCTCATTCCTTTTTTTTTTTTTTTTTTTTTTTACATTTGTGTCCACAAATGTAATCTTCATCTGGTTTGAGGCCAACTTGCTTTGTCCCGGCGTGATTTTGGAAAATCCCCGAATTGTTTGAGTCCCTGCTTGCTATGTCATTTTCCTTCTCAGTTATTTTTCATTCTGCAATGTGTTTTGTTTAATGTGCCAAGCCAGTACTTGTTTGGCTCAAATGAGGAACAACTGTGACTATCATTTTCCAAAATCTTTCAGATTTCTGAATTTTCCAGCTCTCTGCTGCCGGATGTTTTTCACCATTTTTCGTTTCACCGTTTTACCCTGTCTCATTGAAAGAAAAGATCTTCCTTAAAGTTTTGCCATCCAAATTTTTCATCTCAAGATCCAAGTTATTAGATACTGTCCTCTCATCATTCTGATAACTCTCAATTGGTGGAAGCGAGCCAGGAGTCGTGACAGATCTTTGCGTTGGCTCTTCTGCGTTCGAGGAAAGTGGAAAGTCGTACTTTTCCGACTTCACGCTAGAAAGCGGGCATAGGAACATCTCTGAACTTGGAATCTGACGTCACTAGACAACGGCGACCCCAGTGGAGCGACGGACCGAGAATGGCAAAACATTTTAATGTAGTTTGATATACATTTACATAACACAGTGCTTCTCAAAATAGTGGGGTGGGCCCCCCCTGGCTTCCTCAAGGGGGGCATATTTGACCTCGGGGACCATGCTTTTTTTTTTTTTTTTTACTGTCTTAGAACAAAGTGCAATTACACCTCCACTACATTAGGGGGCAGTGGCGCTCTCATTGGCAGAGTGTGCGCAGGGAGCATTCGCTCGGCGGTGTAGGTTTTTTTTTGCACACAGCACAGAAGAGTATGAGTATGAAGTGTAGGCACGAGACCCTCGAGTGACACCTTAAAAAAATATTTAACAGGGATGAGAAGACAGGCGGAGATAGACGGAGATAATTATTTTTATTTATTTATGTTTATATTTATAGTGGTGCGGGGGCGTGAGATGTTTTCTTCTTCCTAATAATTGAGAAGCACTGACGTAACACAACGTGACTTAAGAAAAGGACCGCATTAACCAGAACAACAAAAGAATTTGTCGGAATCGGCCATCTTTCTTGTTTATATTCAGCTCGAACACTTTTGTGAAACCGCCACGGGGAAATCAATGCCTTCAAGTTAGGCAAGCTTAGCAAGCGGCAACGTAAGATGGCCGCCGGTCGCTTCACGGCATTAGTAGTCCATTCACGTAGAAAATTACGCTTGACCTGGATACTTGCAACTAATAAATGGTTTCACAGTGTTCGTTATAAAATACATAAATAAAAATAGGCTTGAAAACGACCACGTCTGTACCATTAATCCAAACAGAAAAGTCAGCTGGCCTGGTCTATAAAATATCTTATAATAGAGTTTTTCCATCCAGATGGGTCAAATTGTCATTTCTCAGTTGTTGTTTTTTTCCCACCATACACTCAAATTTAAGGTGTTAGCATAGCCACCACGGTGGCTAAACGCTTATTGGATGTGTCACCCGCAGTCTCGCCAAAATAAATCCTCATCCCAAGACAAAGAGCTGTAGCGAGTTGACAAGTGACACCTGGCATGTAAAGACATTAAATAGCACGTTTTCCTTTTTCATCACTCAACTATTTTGGATTTCCAAACCTTGGCGGATTTCCATCGCTCATCCTCCCCCACGACTGATCAGAAGACGGCATTTGAAAACAGCCCTTAGCCAAGCTTAAAGGAGTCTAAGACGAGAGAGAGAGAAGGGAAAGGGGATGGGGGTGGGATCTCAAAATGGCTCCAGAAGATGACAGGCCCAATGTGTTGCCGAGCGTGGATCTCCACGCTTGATCCTTTGTGATTCCTTCTTTTTTTTCCCGTAGCATATCAATCCCTTGGATGGATAAGAGTGAGACAGCTCTTCCTGTTTCTCCTGTCTCCATTAGCTCCCCGGCGGATCTGCCTGATGTGATGTGACTCCAGCTATAATCTCTCGCTAAGTTTGTGTGTTGTACAACTTGGCGCGGTTTAACTCAACTTCCCACACTCTCTTCTTAGGGTGCTAAGAAGCGTGCGGCCCCCTTTTTTTTCTTTCTTTTCCTCCCGAGTCGAGCGGAGTGACGGAGCGATGCGATATTGCGGCCTAACGCGCACTCAATAATGCAGTCAAAAGTGTCTTATTCCGACTCAATCCAGAAGGGAAATCATTCTCTAACAGTTTCCTTTCATAAGTACCGTTCGGGGCTTAGCTGCGCTTGTGTTTATCCCAGCCCACAAATCACTTTACCGAATGGTCAGAGAACAAAATAAATGATGGCTGAGGTTTCCCCAGATGGCGTTAGCGGTTATCAATACGATTAGATTGAGAGAGGGAGAAAAAAAAAAAAAAAAAACACGGAAAGCTGTAATTTTATGCCTCGCCGTGCCGAAAATCCACTCGCAACGTCTTTGAGTAATGTTTATCCTCCTTTTCTCATAACAACCAGAATAAGTCCACTTGACGTGAAGAGCAGCATCCAATACTTCAGCCGGAGTGATTGTGAAAAGGACCGGGGTGACTCGCCTGCTGCGGAATTCGCACTTTATAACAAGCTCCCCCCCCCCTCTCGCCACGGGTTCCGAGGCGCTTGTTACCGCCGAAGATGGCATCTCAAAACGACGCACGCCATGTAATGGAACCTGATCCAGGTTGTTGGCCGCGGTCCCCGGAAGGCTGATGATCACATGGGGATTAGCGGGCGGGATGTTGCGCAAAGGTCCCGCCCCTGAACCCCCCCCCCCCCCCCCGCCGACCCAACACTCTGACAAGAGCAGTCAATTAAAACAGGGCGACTTGTTAAAAAATGTATATATAAAAAGAACACTGAGAGAGATGTAAAAAGATTCTGGAGTTTTTTTTTGTACTTCAACCACGTCAACCTCCGACGTGTCTGAGTTGAAGCTTCCTCCGTCCCTGAGGGGTTTTGAACCCCAGAGGAGAAGTCATCTACATGACTAATTTACAGTTTGACGACACAATGGATTCCCATCCAAACCTTTCCGATTCTTCGACGTGAGATTGTGAAATATTTCAGGGCTCAATGACCACTGGAGATCAAAAGTCAGCTCATAGCCTACTTGAACATCTGAACTTTATTTTGGCTTGACGAGGCATTTAGTGTGATTGTGTGATTCCAAAATATATTATATTTTAGATGACTATACTCTACAAATCCGACTATTTAATTGAGCATTTTATTTTGTATGCCTGATCTGATATGTAGATAAAAAGAATCACGATTTTCTTAAAATTTTGACCACATGATTAGAGAAAATCCAAAATTCAAACATACACCCTGCTGTTTTGTTTTTTTAATACTTTGTATAATCATTCCACCTACAAAAAGTTCAAATAAATAATTGAAAGGCACACGTAAAGACAAGTGAATGTAACTTTTTGACCCTAAACCTGAGTTTCTTAGCATCTCTACTGATAAGGAATAAAATAATAAATCTACTTTTTTTTTAAAATTTAAATCATTTCACAGATCCCAAACAACAGGTGCTATAGGAAAGAAGAGTGACAGAGCCTGCAGCCTTGTGAAATGAAGTGATTAGCCATCTTAATTAGCTGTCGTCTTTGGCCCTGGCCTTCTCTGCATGATGGAAAGTTGTGCTTAGAGGATCAATATGGAGTAAAACAACAGCCACCCACAAGGCTCCTCTTAATCAACCCTTGCTTGGCTTGAAAGCTTGGGGTTGGGGAAAAGTATATGGGGAGGCGGGGCATACAGGCTGGAGGTCATAGTGTACTCGCTTGATTGGCACGTGATGGCCTCATTTATTGTTTATAGGCGTGTCAAATGATTTAATGATGTACTATATTTTTGAGAGTAATGGATTGAGTACAGTGAATTTCTGTCATGCTGAATGAAATTGTGATTTGGGTGACATTTTGTGACATTTGGTGCTATGTTGACGTCAGGGTTGGAACTCCATTGAGTCAGGCCATAGCCTTGTCTATCAGGAAAAAAAAAAGTGTATTTATGGCATCTTTTGGAATCAATTAACTGTGTCATGTCTCTACCTCAAGTCGAGTTTTCCCACGTCAAGCCGAGTTTTCCCACATCAAGTCAAGTCTCCCCACGTCCAAGCCAAATCTCCCCACGTCCAAGCCAAATCTCCCCACGTCCAAGCCAAGTCTGTCCACGTCCAAGCCAAGTCTCCCCACGTCCAAGCCAAGTTTCCCCATGTCCAAGCCAAATCTCCCCACGTCCAAGCCAAATCTCCCCACGTCCAAAGCCAAGTCTGTCCACGTCCAAGCCAAGTCTGTCCACGTCCAAGCCAAGTCTCCCCACGTCCAAGCCAGGTTTCCCCATGTCCAAGCCAAATCTCCCCATGTCCAAGCCAAATCTCCCCACGTCCAAGCCAAATCTCCCCACGTCCAAAGCCAAGTCTGTCCACGTCCAAGCCAAGTCTGTCCACGTCCAAGCCAAGTCTGTCCACGTCCAAGACAAGTCTGTCCATGTCCAAGCCAAGTTTCCCCACGTCCAAGCCAAATCTCCCCACGTCCAAGCCAAGTCTGTCCACGTCCAAGCCAAGTCTCCCCACGTCCAAGCCAAGTTTCCCCACGTCCAAGCCAAATCTCCCCACGCCCAAGTCAAGTCTGTCCACGTCCAAGTCAAGTCTGTCCACGTCCAAGCCAAGTCTGTCCATGTCCAAGCCAAGTCTCCCCACGTCCAAGCCAAGTTTCCCCACGTCCAAGCCAAATCTCCCCACGTCCAAGCCAAATCTCCCCACGTCCAAGCCAAGTCTGTCCACATCCAAGCCAAGTCTCCCCACGTCCAAGCCAAATCTCCCCACGCCCAAGTCAAGTCTGTCCACGTCCAAGTCAAGTCTGTCCACGTCCAAGCCAAGTCTGTCCACATCCAAGCCAAGTCTCCCCACGTCCAAGCCAAATCTCCCCACGCCCAAGTCAAGTCTGTCCACGTCCAAGCCAAGTCTGTCCACATCCAAGCCAAGTCTCCCCACGTCAAAGCCAAATCTCCCCACGCCCAAGTCAAGTCTGTCCACGTCCAAGCCAAGTCTTCCACGTTCAGTCCAGTCATGGCGATCAGTCCGCTCACGTCCCACCCCATCATGGCTACCTGATTCCCCTTGTCTGATCTGGTCTTAGCGACCAGTCCTCTCACGTTCCGTCCCATCATGTCCGTCACCATCTTTGTTGTAAATAAAGTTCCTCATGTTGCCCTTCCGGTCTGTCTGAGATAAATAGTATGCGCCTGCCCGTATTGTTATTGAATCTGAATGTTTTGCTCCATTTTGCTCGGAGGGTTAGAGCATCATGACACCAATGCCACTCAGTAGTCCGTCTTGGTGTTTTGCATTGTTTGTTAGCATTTGATAGCTTTCCAAAGGTAAATCTATGTGCCGCTCTTTCGTATGAAAACAGCAAAACTTAAAATGTCACTCACATGATGATCCCATTAATTATTCATCTGGCGAGTTTATGGCCCAAATCCCCTCTTTCAAGTCCTATTTTACCCATTTTCAGTTGAAATGAATGCAACCTATGGTCTCATTTCAAGAAGCGTGGTTTGTAAAAGATACCTTTTTGTCTTTTGACGCCGTTTCAAGTCTTTAAATGTGCAGGAGGTAGCCTATTCGGTTTAATGGTAACCATATAGAAAAGCAATTATCTGCAATCTGGCGTGTCATGATGGAAACCGAACCAACCAAACGGTCTTTAAATATAATTGCCAAAATTAAATCACCTGTTTGTGCAGTGGTTTGCTTTAGTGCGCCAATTAGCAACACCAGCCCGACTTTGTATCTAGTTTATATCTTTTGTAATAGTCCAAGTCCAAACTTCCGTCAAATGGGAGATCAAATGAATTTTTAATCAAAAGTAAATGACATTCACTTATGGTATCCAAACTAAAGCAGTACTTACTTGCTGAGTCTTCTATCAATTCTGGAAAGTTTTTGAGGGCCTCTTGGAAATGGGAGTTGGCCCAGTGTTGCAACTGCTGAATCAGCAAAAATACAAACGTGCAATTTAGCCTAAACTTGATTTTTAATTGAAAAGACTTTTCTCGAGTAGTTCCTGTACTTCAATTTAAAATGCAGAAATGGAGTTAACCCACTCGAATTTGGCCAATTTCAAAAGACTCGCCTTTATTTTATTGTTGGGGCAACCGTGTAAGTCAAACTTCAATTTGATGTATCTCGCATCGAAAAACAAAAAGGGTAAATGTTAAAAAAAAAAAAAAAAAAATCATTTCAATGGAAAAGTTTTTTCTCCGAGACTTAATATGGTCGACGAAGCGCCGCAATATGGGTTATTTGATGACAAAATTGCTGCATTCTTCTCCTCCGTGCCCTAATATCGCTTCGTATTAACATCAGACACGGTTTTTCTTTGTTCCCACACCAAAATCCACTTGCGCGCTTGCCTTTAGTTTGTTTTCCGTGATGACCTTTGTCTCTTCTGTCACAGTGTCTTACAGGACGCAACGGCAAATGATTATGGAGGAGACGTCTGGGAAGGCAATATCCCATCTTCAGCCGGGGGAGAACAGTTCTCATAGGTATTAAATTGACTATTCATTCATGTGTGCGTGGCGGCGGCAAGCGCAAATCCAATATAAACGTCCCGTTCCGGGCGGCACACTTTGACTGTCAACCGACTGCAATCAGGGATTGTCGGCGAGAGATTAAAAGATATTTTCCTCTTCAGGCGGAGTAAATTGGTTTTGGATTAAGACTGATTGATTGCTGCTGAGGTATACAGCAGTCTGTTTGAGATGTTCACTTTTGGAACACACAAGTAATTTCAGCCCAAGCTACTCAAGGAAATCGTAGCGGATGGAATCGATAGATATTATGTAGCAGTTACCAGCACTGGCGCTGTTCAAGGTTATCATCATTAAAGGCTTGAAGAAATATTATTCAAAGGGAAAATCTCTGAGTTGGCATGTTTAGATGAAATCCACGAGTGTGGCGCGCGTTCATGAAAACGTATAAACACTTTTTCGCGTCAAAGTGCTTTGACCTTGGCAAAAGCCGAAATAAGATGAAAATGCCTTCAACTTTGTTGAGCAGGCAAACTTTTACGATACACTGGTGCTTTGTAGAAAAATAATACATTGCGATTTATTTTTTTTATTTTTATTTTTTGCTTTATCAGACAGGGTGCAATGTTCCCTCGCTATAACGCTGATTTTTTTTGGTGCAATTTTGCATTCATCTTTTTTACAGTAATGTACCCTTATCATAAAAATTTATGAAGGTTTGAATGTTTAAAAACTCATTTGCTCCCAATAACGTATAAATACGTTTTTTTAATGTTCTAAGTGTCCCAAAGACGTATTTATACGTTTTTTTGTTTTTTGTTTTTGTTTTTTATGCTAGAGCATACAGAAAGCTTTGATGCAGCCTCTAAACTGCAAAAAACGGTTGCAGAAATGGTAGTTATTACACAAACGGCCAGCAGGTGGCAGAAAAAAAGCTCAATTACTTACAATTTTAAATAGATATGTGAAAACTGATGGAACTTAGCTCTCTTCTGATGCTAATTGCTGCAAAACGGAAACGGATAGAAACATACTTTTTTTCCTGATGAAAGAAGAGACTTTAATCTTTCTTTTGATCGGTTCCATGCTTTTATAGCAACTGAACACAATATTTTGTGGGCCTTGCAATATCAGTCAAAATCCAGTAAAACATCCGGGAGCGAACGGGATTGCTTCTGTGAGAATGGCGGCGAGTGAATGAGTTAAAGAGTTGGACAAAAAAAAAAAAAAAAAAAAAACTCAATTACATTTTTGTTCAATCTATAAGCTACGAACACTGCCAAATACAATTATCATTCAGAGCATTTCAATAATGAAAAATGGTCAAAATACCCCAAAAACTTTGTGTGTTTTTTTTTTTTTTTTTTTTTTTTACATTGCCCAAATGGCCAAAGCTCGAATTGGGAGTAAGTGTAATACTGGTGACAAAGTGTAATTTAGCAATGACAGAAACATAATTAAAATAACGATGGAGTAACAATTATAGAGCAACAAATAGTACCCTGAAGAAGTCTCCAAAGAAGTAACCAACGGAGCTGTAAATATGCTAAAGTGGATAATTATGCAATTTGATGTTGACCTTCTGCATCACATCATCACGCAATGATTTTTTTTTTTTTTTCATACACAGTGTTCTATGTAATCTCTGAGCTGCTGTGATGCATCATCCCCCCAAAAAATAAAAATTGTCAGGAGGTGTCTTAACCCCACTGTGTAGGAGATTAGTCCAACAGTACGGGTTGCCACGGTGACGTGTCCTGCTAAAAAGTAAACAGCTTTTTCATCAAAACTGAAGATGCGTCCCCATCCCCCGCCATTACTTAGTGTAAAAAAAAAAAAAAAAAAAAAAAAAAACCTAGCATGAGACAGCAAAAGCATTTGACCTGGTGGAGGCGGCAATTTGTACACTTGGGCTCTCTGGGGCCCCGTGCGCTCGGCGTCAAAACGGCCGCGTCGCAATATTGGTGCTGGGATGATGTGCAACGCCATCTTGGGCTTTCCGCACTCTGTGACTTCCATACTGTGTCACAAACCAGAAGCTAACGCTACCTGTGCAGTCAACAAAATAGTATGCAGCTCTGCTTACCTTAT
The DNA here is from genome assembly GCF_051991245.1 of Festucalex cinctus. Taxonomy (NCBI): domain Eukaryota; kingdom Metazoa; phylum Chordata; class Actinopteri; order Syngnathiformes; family Syngnathidae; genus Festucalex; species Festucalex cinctus. Next base: position 21,301,028 of record NC_135426.1, read on the forward strand.
ATGAAGACATAACTAGATAATTAGCCATATATACTGTATTTCTATGCCAACAATAACAAATAACATTTTCATAAGTCCCCTTTGAGTAAATTCAGGTGGTAATGTAATTCGGCAACTTTTGGCAACTTTTAGCAAATAGCAACTTTACTTGTTGAGGCATTGGCAACAGTGATTGCATTTGCATTTTATGTAATAAAAACACTATTAGATCTTCAGGTTTTTTTTTTTTTTACGCACTACGGATGAGTCTCGTTCACGGAGCTCATTTTCCATCGTAAAATCAGGTGACATTCCATTCGATTTGAGCCGATGGATTTAATTGAAATAACGCATCTCACGTATGAAATTTTTAAGTGCCGTTTCAATCATCCTCCGGACTCCGGATTTTATTTGCTGTTCCGAGTCAAACGGATGAACGAAGCGGCCGACTGCTGATGTTCCTCCTGTTTTATATTCCGACTAAATGAATCGTCGTTTGAATTAAGTAATCTCCGCTAACTCTCTGAGGAGAAATACGAAAGGGGTCAGTACTCGTTGGCCCACGTCTCTCTTTGGATTTGCACAGTTCCCTTCTGACCCATTACTGAAAGAAGGTGATTCTCAGGACTTTTTTGAGTGTGAAGAAACGGCTTCCGGAACTTCCGTCTGTCTAAAGACAAAAATTGGCCTGTGAGAGGGGAAGAGGAAAAAAAAAAAAAAAATGTCATTAAAATTACGGATCCCTTGACCCCCACTTCAAGGTCGAAGCAATTATTTAGCGTGTCTTGAAGGGGAACCTTTGCTGGTCGTTAGTGGAGGACAGTCCCCTGGGTTATCTCCCGAGGGAAGAGTGGGTCGCGTGTGTGCGGGTCTGAAGGACCAGAGTCCAGTCCTTAAGATCCTAAATGACCTGAAAAGTCTCTCTAGTGAGGAAAATGATTGCCCAAAGGATTATGGGTACTATTTGATCATTGGAGGTATATAATAAGGTCAGATAAGTACAAATATTTCAGTTAAGTCAACATGTGATTACAGTCCCAAAATTGACCTTTTTTTTTTTTTTTTTTTTTTTGATGAAATGCAAATGTATTCTACTTAACTCTTTGACCGCCAAAAACGTTTAATAACGTTTAATAAAGTCACGACGTATGCCGCCATAAACGCGAAGTGACGCCAACTACTTTTTTTTTTTTTTTTTTGAATATATCAGTGGTCAGTGCAACGTCCAAGTGCAGCGCAGCCGGCTCAATGAGTTGTGAAATCAAAAACACCCACTAACTATGGCCAGCAGATGGCAGCGGTAGCTGCTCGGGCCCTAACTAGAGCTGCGAATTACAACGAAACATGACGCAATCTGATGAAATAGAACGTTTTCAAGGCTGACGTGAACGATCAAAGCCTTTGTAACATTAAACCTAATTTGACGGAGCGTCACTAAACAAAAAAATAATTAGTATCAAAGTCACTGTATCGTTTCTTTTCAATTTTCGCTCAATGTCACTCAAATGACCTATTTTCAAATGGTGATTACTAAAGAACGGAATAAGGTAGAAACATACTTTTTTTTTCTAATGTAGCAAAAGAACACAATATTCTGTTTGCTTCGAAAAATGAGTAAAAATGCTCAAAATCCGCTGGCATTGGGGGTTGTTTTTTAATCATGTGTGGCGGTAAAATAGTTAAAATCGAAATACAAACGAACTGCACTGTACTTATGCATTAATTTAGTGATTCTTTTGTGTACCACTAGAGGGAGCCCACACACCACTAGCAGTAGACAAACTTTAAGACACTTTCTGAGAATTAGTCATTTAACCTGAATGCTTAATTTTAGTTTAGTTTGTTAGTTTCAGTATTAGTGTAATTTTTTTTTTGTTTTTTTTTAAATGTTTATTACTTGTGCGCAATATTTAAAAAACAGCATGGGAGCGACGTCATCTTTTGGTGCTTTTCTATTGGCTGCTGCGAGATGACATCACTTCTGTATGACATACTTTCAAACGTCATTAATCCGGTTTATATCAAAATAAATCTACTAAAAAATCACATTTAAAATCCCCAAAGGCTCGTGCATTAAATTAATGACCAAAGACTGAAATGAAGGACTTTTGCTCTAATTATAGTTAGTTTTAGTTAGTTTTGTAAACGTAAAATGTAGTTTCAGTTAGTTTTCGTTTTTTTAACAAACATTTTTGTTTTTATTTTATTTCGATAACCATATTGTTTTTTGAATTTTAGTTTTAGTTTTTTCATTAGTTTTAAAATAACCAGTTTTTCGATACCCTCCCTTCTTGTTTTGACCATCTCTAAACATTTTTATTTTGTTTATTTTATTTGAACTGAGTCAAATGCCATTTTTAGCACATGTCGCGGGCATTCAACAACCAATCACATTACAGCGTTTGTCTAAATTGGGCAACATGTTTTGCATGTCTGCCTCACATGTTTGAGGTTCCGGGTTTGAATTCCTATGCGGAGTTTGCATGTTCAGGTTCAATTTAAAACATTTTTAAGCACATTAAAGTTTAATGTTGGTGTTCAAATTAAGCCTCATGCTCATGATATTGAAGTGGCAGTTTTTGGTATGTGCGATATGTGGAGCCACACAGTGCATGAGATGAGGCAGAAATCCGTAACCACTCACCACCACGCCAACGTAGGGACTCCTCATCCTCAAAAACTTCATCACACTAAATCACCGTCATGGAAAGTGCCCCCGTTTTATTATTATTATTTTTTTTAAAGTGCAAACGCGTGACATGAGCATCTCCCTTGTGATTTCTTGTTTTAACGCAGCGGCTAATTAGACGGGCGATTCGAGTGGCACTGATTGGCATTACAAAAAAAAAAAAAAAAAAAAAAAAAAAAAAAGCTGCACCATCACTATTTTACTTTTCAGTGCGGCTTCTCCTCTCAAAAGTTGCCATCAGAGGAATTATTTCAGATAAAAGACATTATGGAAGTCTCCCTTGACAGATATTATCATTACAACCCTTTATGGGAAGTTTTTTTTTTTTAACTTCCTGTGTCACTCACACTGACTCCCAACGGGGCAGGGAGACACGGGAGGGGGGGGGGGGGGGGGGGGGGGAGTGAGGGGGGGGGAGTGAGCACTGTCAGCTGGAGTTAGTCTGGCTTCACACTACAAAAGGTTAGCACATCTGACTGTCAATAGTAAAGTCTTGTGGGTGGGTGGGAGGAGACATTGGAGGTGAGGTGGGAGGGGGTTTGGCTGGGGGAGTGGGGAGAGGGTTGGGGGGGGTAGCCGCGCTTTGAGAGAAAGAGATACTTTGATATTTCGGAATGTAAGGAGGGTGAATGTGGAGAACTGGAGGTTGGGGATCTAATTACCGGGCCATAATTGGGGGCTGGGGAATAGGGTTGCCGTCCTCTCAACTCGCTGCAGATCAATTATGTTAAGAGAACATCTGTAAGTAGAGCTTAATGAGGTCCATTAGAGCAACATGCGCTGCCTTCCCTAACGGTGCTTGTCAGCTTCTTGGATGAGCTGGAGTGTGCTGCTGACTGGGGACCTGGCGGAGGGGCTTTAAATAGGGGAGCGCCGGCAACACTTGGAAGACAAACCAAAAGGGTGGCGAGCGTGGAGGTGGAAGATCGGAGAGAGGAGTTTGCTTTTTGTTTTGTTTTTATGACGGACAACTCGCGAGGACGCGCGCGCGCCGATTTGGAAGTGACAAAGTTTGGACGGCGACGATTTTCGTTTTGATTTTGGACGACGCTGTCTGCACTTCAAGGTACAATTAAGTCGTCTCGTGTTGTTTTGTGAGTTGGAGGCTGTGCGTCAAATGCGCCGACAAGCGGGTGCTTCTAAATGTCTACAACCGTGAAATCTTTTCCGACTTACGTTGGATGTTTATTTTGGACACCGCACGAGTTCAACGCACCAGTTTTGGCTGCGCGTAAAATGCGCGTGAACTCCCAACGCGCGTCCAAAAAAATAATTAACATTTTTTTTTTTCTAAAACCCGTATCCGTCCTCCAGTCGCAGTGAAAGGGGAATAATTTGCCAGACGCGGGTGGGAGGGCACCGGGGAGCGGGTTGGCAGCGGCGGCTCCGCGGCAAATTGCATGATTACCAAGATAGGCCGCCTTGAAATAATTCAATCCATGACAAAACCTAATTACGGCCAGGTAATACCCCTGTCAGCTTTAATGCATCTCATCACTCATAATGGCGCGGCGGAGAGCGTTTTATGACCCATCTCATTATCGCCCAAATCCGAGTGCCATTTTGTCTCCACGCCTTGGCAGAATTTCCAAGACGATAACTTTGACGTCGAATATATGTTCATTTAAATAAAACCATGGGGAAAAAAAAATGCAAAGTGGCGCGCTTAAGTTGCCAGGATGTCTAATCGAAAGTCGACAAGACGGTATAAATGTGAGCCGCAATTTCGTGACGAATGCTCAGTGAAGTTGCCAGGACGCTTAATCGAGCGTCGAAACATCGCATAAAGTGTCAAAAAAAAAAAAAAAAAGGAATCCAACAGTGACAGTGAGTGGCACTTGAGAAACTCTTTTGATCGGGCGCTATTATGACGCTAAATCGAACATCGAGATGTCCCCCAAAATTGCGTGTTGGCGCATCTAAACTTTGAAAGCGTGCAGGCAGTCGACAATTGACCTTATAGGGGTCTCACTGTGTGGGTGGGGGCGAAGTGCGGTGGCAGGTGGTAAGTCGGAGAGATTTGACTGATGCACAAATGGACGCGCCGGCCACACAACTAACGCACTTTGCAGAAATTGCGCCGAGGAGTGAAGCACCTGTAGCCCGGCTCTGACCCGCATGGGCAAAAACTAAGTGGGATCAACTTGTTGGGGAAAGGTGAGTGAATTTAGGGGGGGGGGGGGTTTGGTTGGATCGTTAAGTGTCGCTTTTTTTTTTCTTTTTTTTTTCTTTTTTGCGCACGCAAAAGACGTTCGGTGGCAAGTTGGATTGGCTACGCCGCCGAGAAGCATCTCTTTGTTGCGCTGTCACTCGTCTCTCTCTCTCTCTCTCTCGCTCTCTCTCTCCTCCCTCTCTCTCCTACACACACACACAGCTCCACACTCTGGTGGCAAAAACCCGCATGCAAACACCACGCTCGACGACCTTTGCTTCAGTCCCGTGTTTTGCTGATCGGAACCTCTTTTTTTTTTTTTTTTTTTTTCTCGGTGTTTCGTCCATTCTCATCGGCTGGATTGCCCCCCCCCCCCCCCCCCCCCCACCCTCGTTCGTTTGTGTGTGCGCGCGCGCGCGCGCGAGTGTATATAAAACAAAGCCAGCTGCTCGACCGGACCGGGTTGCATGCTGCTGAAGCGGCTCAACAAATGCAGAAAAGGGAGAAAAGTTTCGGTAAGAAAGCTTTTTTTTCCTTTTTTTTTTTTTCTGTGGCTCTGTTGTCTGATTTTGCAACATTCAACTCGTTTTTTTTCTGTTTTTTTTTGCCAATAAGCTCCCCCGTGCATGCTCACATATCGAATTCGTTATCACTCCGCTGCCATGGCAACGGTAATTAAAGCGATCGTGTGAAATGTCAGCAAATAGTGGGTGGTTTAGGGAGCCTGATCGTCTCCTCCGACGTCCTTTCCATCCAGTGATGATGCATGTGACCGCGGAGGACGCGCAGCCCCGCTATACGAAGGATACGAACCAGCAAGCAAATAAAATAGATATCATTAAAGCTCCGAGCAGCTGTGACCCCCCCCCCCCCCCCCCCCCCCCCAAACCGTCCTATATGGGGAAAATGACGCTTTTGTTCACCCTCCTCTTCCACCGGCAATCGGAAGAGCAAGTGGCCGAATTCCTGCCATGTTTCTCCCCTTTTCCCTTCTCCTTGATTGCGGGGTGGGCTCCCCCTTTTTCTTCTTCTGGCTTTGGTAATGAGCAGCGGCGACTTTGTAGTGTTAACGAGGCTGCAGGACGGATCAGTGCAGCTGAACGGGAGCGGCCGAGAGGAACCAGGAGCGAGCATGAGCCCGCGCCGCTCTCCAAATCCGGCCAATTAACAAATCAACAGCCGCAACTCGCTGGAACAAATGAGATGAGCTCGCAGCCCGCGCGCCGCAGCCCGCAACACATGCACAAGTTTGAGGAGAAAACGGACTTGAAGTCTACAAGTTGGAGAAAGACATCAGTGTTGGTTGTTGCTTGTTCTATGGTGCTACAAGTTATTCAGGTCAAAAGCAGGGACTTGAAGCAAAATACCGGAAGTTGTAGCTTTAGGCTAGAGTAGTGGTGTCCAAACTACGGCCCGGGGGCCATTTGCGGCCCGCCGTCCATTTTTCAGTGGCCCGCGACATATGCTAAAAATGGCATTTGACTCAGTTCAAATAAAATTAAAAACAAAAATGTTTGGAGATGGTCAAAGTAAGAAGGGAGGGGGGGCGAAAAACACAGGTGCTATTCAAGTTTATTTTAGTGAACTAAAACTAACGAAAAAACTACAATTAAAAAACGAAGATGCTTTTTAAAAGAGGAAAACAAACTGAAACGACATTTTATGTTTACAAAACTAACTAAAAACAAAACTAACTATAATTATATCAAAAATGCTTTTTTTTTTTTTTAGTCTTTGGTAATTAATTTAATGCATGATGAGCCTTTGGGGATGATTTTAAATGCGATTTTTAGTAGATTTATTTTGATATAAACCGGAATAATGACGTTGCGACCATGGTGTTTTTTTAATATTGTGCACAAGTAATACACATAAAAAAAAACTAAAACTAATACTGAAACTAACTAAACCAAAAACTAAGCATTTATTAAAGAACTAAAACTAAAAAAAAAAAAAAAAAACTAACAGAACCACCCTGAAAACTAATTAAAACTAAATTAAAAAAAAGAAAAAACTCAAAACAAAATAACAACTAAAATGAAAAATTCCAAAACTATAATAACCCTCTTGCCATATTACAAATAAATTGGTTTATATACTGTAGCATTTTTCTAAATATGCAAAAGCACAAAAATTATTTGTACAATTTTTAGGACTAAACACAATTTCTCTTCATAACATTATGTGGCCCTTGCGTCCTTTTGATTTTCTGTATGTGGCCCTCAAATGAAAAAGTTTGGACACCCCTGGGCTAGAGTACAGCATGGACCTCTCAAAAAAATAAAAAAAATAAATAAAAAGCATAATTTTGACATAATTACACAAAACAGACAGTTAACAAAGTCTAACTCAGAGAAAAACGGGAAATTGACTGAACCCGGAAGTTGAAACAGAAAAGCATGAATGTGGCCTGGGCAAATACTTTTGGCACAAAATGAACTCAAATGGAAGGATAGCATGTTGCGTGTTGTCAAGGGGATTATAGAAGTGCAGAAGTTTGAGTGGGATTACATGAAACTGGCCTAATCTTTAAGGGTACCGCAAATGGGCCAAGAAATGCAAAGTTACACTAGAAACATGTCGTGAAACATGTTCAAACTCACACATTGGGTGCATGTCATGAAATGAACTTGAATGGAAGGAGAGCCTAAAAATGCAAATGTTGACTCAGACATGCAAGTTGAAAAAAAAAATCAACTCCAATGAACTTTAGCAATGAAAATGACTCAAGTTGTAACAATGCAAATAATAATTGTGAACTTCCTGCCACACACGATTTCGAGACATTGACGAGGAAACGGTCCAAACATTTCAAACTAAACTGAGGAGTGGCATGCGTGTGCTGAATGTTGGACAAAGGGGAACGGGGGGGGGGGGGGGTACGCCTCTCCTCGGGGAACAGTGGGAGAATACTAATTCCAGCCCGGTGACCCCCCCCCCGCCCCCCCTCCTTTTCCCCACCTTTTCTTTAAGTCCCCCAGTGGACCAACAAAGGGTCTCCCCAGTCAGCTCAGGCCAAACAATGCAGACGGGCTGCAAAGCTTCTCGTCTGTAGCCACGCCCCTTTAAATACAGAGGAGGTCAGCGCATTTGAAAACAGTTTAAAAAAAAAAAAAAAGTGTTCAAAAAGTGCTCTTTGTGCCTGTGTGGGCTTGTTTATGAAAACACACGCAACCGCTTCACTGGAAAATACATGTCGAATGTTAACTAAAGTTTGGAAAATCTTCATATTCCTTCATGATGTCCTTTTGGTTATGTGATGACACAGAGCAGGATTTATGAACGCCATCCCCCAGATAAACATCACTTTTAACATTTCTTTTTTTTTTTTTTTTTGCCGCCTCAGCAATATTTCTCAATCTCCCTCCCGCACAATCAACAGAAAGAAAATGTGGCTTCCATTTCAAGCGTTTCGCTTTACTTTTCTGATTCCGCTGATGTTTTTGACATTTAGAAAGATGACACGCGCTCCGATTTTTTTACATCTTTTCATATCAGTCTGATTGTTATGTTTGTTGTTGCAGAGGGCTTGTTGCGCTTAAAAAGCTTCCAAATGGCGTCGTATTGATATTTTTTTTTCTGTCTGCTGTCACTCCACGATTTTTTGTCCATCATCTGGGAGGAAAAACACATTTGGGAACTTAAAGTATGCGGTTAAAGAAATCAAAACACTTTTTGTCATTTGTTGAAACATGATAACACTAGTGGGAAGTAGGGCATGATAAATGTTGATATGTTTCCAACAAAAACCACAGCGCCTGAGAAAAACAACCAGCGGGAAACAGACAGCTCTGATTGGCTGGTTCTCTTGGGCGTGGTTGTTTCTTGTTTAGCAAATTTATAGGCACAAGTTGGCACCAGAAATGTGACATTATATTAAATTATATCATATTATATTATATTATATTATATTATATTATATTATATTATATTAAATAGGTTCGGCAATATATCGCGATATTGCGCAATTCTCGTATCGATTCAATATGCAGCCGAATCGATATTTAAACATCATTTTTTGATTGAAATATTCAACATAATGTTTTACTTAGGGCACTTTAAGCATGGAAAAACGTTACATTAATGGAATATTAAATTTGAGTAAAAAAAACAAAAAAACAAAAAACAACTCAATAATCGACTTTGTGACATAGTATTAATCGGTACCGAATCGAATTGTGATACAGATCGAATCGCCAGGTACTACGCATTTCACACATCCTAATATTATATTATATTATATTATATTATATTATATTATATTATATTATATTATATTATATTATATTATATTATATATCGTCGCTGCTACGTAAAAAAATCTCATGTGCATTTTTAGGTTTGTTTTTTTATTTATTTATTTTTTTACGTTTTTGGGATGTCTGCGTTCAGCTTATTCCCAAAAACGTTACAAAAAATGAAGTGTTTTTCACATAAGAGTGATAATATAATATAATATAATACAATATAATATAATATAATATAAAATATGATATAATAATTATATTATTATATAATATAATATATCTTATTATATTATTTTATATTATATTATATTATTATATAATATTATATAATATAATGTAATAAAATATAATATAATATAATATCCCTTCCCAAGAAAATATACGCACACGTCCTTGATTTGAGTTTGCATGTAACTTTTGCTTTTGCGTCTCACCTTGTCGCAGGTATACAAATGCTTTCCGTCCAGCCGGACACGAAGCCAAAGGGCTGTGCCGGCTGCAACCGGAAGATCAAGGACCGCTACCTGCTGAAGGCCCTCGATAAGTACTGGCACGAAGACTGCCTCAAGTGCGCCTGCTGCGACTGCAGGCTGGGCGAGGTGGGCTCCACGCTCTACACCAAAGCCAACCTCATCCTCTGCCGGAGAGACTACCTACGGTAAGGGACGCGTTCAACAAAACAATCCGCCGTTTTCCACTCAAATCAATCTTGCTTCAATTTGAGAGGTTAGTTCGTATGCCGAAAGACGAGAAACACATTTTTAACGCTGCCTTCTTCGTGTTTGGCCAATGTTTTTCTCAAACAAATACTTGTACTTTTTTTTTTTGTTCAACACCGTCTTGTGCTCTCAAACACGTTGCGTTTAAACGGGAATGGAATGTGTGAGTTGCTCATTTTCAGTTTATTACTTCAATAATGTGGTTGTAGTCGGTCTAAAATTTGTCTCATCATGTCTTCCCTTGTTGAGGTGAATTTTTAGTTACATTTTTTACCCAACCCAGTTGTCATGGTTTGGTCCGTCTAAGTAGAAAACAATTTTAGCTCTAGCAGCTAACTATAATTTTGATACTGTAGCCTGTATGATTTTAAGTAAGTCTTAGTCACACAGTGAGATATTGTGTTATGTTGTTGGCATAGCTCAAAGCAACAAGAAGCTTGTAAACGACAAGCAAACCCCAAAGAAATTAGCATGGCTGCTACATTAGCCACTGGCTAATTCCTTCCTCTTTAATACTGGAATCCAATTGCACAAAAGAAAAACATCGGTCCAATCTTTTGTCTTAAATGGTCAACTAACACTAAGAAATTATTCCATGTTGCGGCTAACATGATACTTGACGTTTAGTAAACACGGTTCAATTCGTAGTTAACGTTTAAGTTGAATACTTTAGCATAAAAGTCCCTGAAAAGTGAGAAAGAATGTCTTCACAACAGATAAGAGTGATGTTACCAACACCAACCAAATTTTGCGGTTTCAAAACTGTGAAAACATCCCCCCCGCGGTTAAGTTAGCTAGCCAGCTAGTTTTGTGAGCTAACTTAAATAGTTGTTGTTGTGCCGTGTTTCATATCATGAGCTTGGAGTCAGTGACGGGAGTCGGAGTCGGAGTGTTGAAGCACGGAGGTTTTATTGACATCAGCTTCTGAGGTTTTAACAGCAACTCCCCACTGAGCTAGAAGCTAACAGGCTAACTCCCCTTTTCCACATAACAAAACCTTCCCACCCGGAACTCTCCCTTCGTGAGGGAATTATGTTCCCATCACTACAGGTTATTCATATAACTATCATAAAGAACATGCTAACAATTTTACCAAACTATCAGTTTCACTTCAAATCACTAAATCCAATGAAATCTTCATCCTCGGTGTCACTTTTAAACAACTCCCCCAACTCGGGAGGTAAACGACGCGCCGCTTCCTCTTCTACTGGCAATGTTGAAATTATCAACACAGGCCTAGAGCGCCCTCTTGGGGTTTAGTGTGAAAATAACATGTGAAATGATATAGAAATGTGTTAATAATTTCACACATAAGTCTCACCAGAGTATAAGTCGCACCCTCGCAAACTATGAAAAAAAATTAGATTTATAATCCGAAAAATACGGTAGGTAACTTCTCCGCAATTCACAACTACCGTATTTTCCGCACTATAAGGCGCACCTAAAAGCCTTCAATTTTTTCAAAAGCTGACCATGCGCCTTATATATGGATCAATATTGAGCCGCAACAGGTCTCGCTGTCAAGACGCTATCGGTGACCCTGCACGATCGTTGACGCGCATGCGCAGAAGATCCCGCCATCTTGGATCGCTAGCTAATACTAATACTTTACCTCAGAGAAAATAATAAAACAGCTGTTTATTCATTTTGGGAGTGAACGGAGTTGTCAGAAAGCTGGTTTGTAATCTATTAATAAAGTTTGACTGACCTATCTGACTGTTTTGTTCACATTCCCTTTAGCGCAGCATCATCTAATGGATGCATAACGTAAACCCAGCCTCTACTGTAGCGCCTTATATATGGAAAAAGTTTCGAAATATGTCATTCATTGAAGGTGCGCCGTATAATGCAGTGCGCCTTATAGTGCAGAAAATACGGTACATAGTTCTGTCATTTCACGTTTTCAGCTACCGACTTAAAATTTCTGGCCTTTCCCAATCGTGCGCATTTTCCCGAGGTATGCGGCCAATTCCAACATGTTATTCTTTCATCTTCAAGGTGACTGAATTGATTCCACGTTCACCGTCACGACATGCCGCGACGTCTCCCCAAAACACGACGCGGCTGGCGACTGGCGCAAATCCAGCAAACGGCAGCGCTCCCCATCCGCACGGAAAAAAAAAGTCAGGCTCCGTCACCGGGCCAATCAATGCGGGCGATATTACAAGAACGCTGCAATTTTACACTTTCCATCACTTTGCGAGGACATTCCATTGACTCGGCCTCACCTTGCCTTAAAATGGAATGATTTACGTTATCAGGACTTGCGACAGATTCATGACCCCCGCAACCGCGCAAACGCGCTCGGTCTCGTAAAAAAAAAAAAAAAAAAAGCGCTTTCTGTTGTAACAACTATTGCCTAGGTCCATTCCACCCTCTAATTTTTTTTTTAGTTTGCTTCTCTTGAAGCAAATTCTCTGCAGTGCATGAATATGCCAATGCCCAGACAGGATCCAGCCTGGTCAGCTCTACAGGTGGTCCTTGCCACCAACAAAACTCTTTTGAAGCCGCTGACCAGGTGACAAAGGAATTTATGCGTCTGCCAAAGGAGTGTATTTCCAGCAGTCTGCTCGGAGCCCGAACAAATGGCTCCAATGGTTTGGAATACACAAATGACCGATCAAAGGAATGTTCATGACTTCTTATCAATCACAAAAGGATACTCTGGCGCCTCGCCCTTCCTGGAACGTCTAGATGGAGCAACAACACCTCCAAGTGGCGAAACTTGGAACTATCCTTAGTGACAATTCACATAAGTAACCGCATTTTACACATTTATATCATGATAATTCTTGACAGACAACTGAACTACGAATGATTCATGTTATATCTTGTGTGTATGAACATCCTATTTCATGTGTACTCCATAAAGAATGAAAGATAATCAATGTCTCTCAGTTCAGTCAGATTAGACAAGTAGAAGTTACCTCACAAGTTAGTTTATGATGCATTAATTACAATGTGTGTTAAACGGGTTGTGTGGGAAAACTGATTTGCCAGACTGACCAAATTTAATGCCAAATTATTAATCTTTTTAATAATTTTCCTCTGAGAGTCTGCGCGAGCGAACAGAAGGGTGTGCCTTCACCTGCTCGCCCCACCCAGAGACTATAAAAACACGAGCAGACCACTGCCCGCTCTCTTCTTTTTTGCCCTCCTGCTCTCACAAGCCTCTTCCAAAAACTCTGGCCCGACTTGCAAGTGGGCCAGCCAGGCTGCTCGAACTCTCTTGTCTAAGAAACTTGCAAACCACGTGGCTTTTTCTTTCCTGGCAGGATCCGTTAACGAGATCGGATCCTCGCGCCACGCCACGCCAAAGCAAGTGCAAACTGCAACGCTGACTAAAGACTCTTTTTGTTTTTTTGTTTATTTTTTTTTTTTGTTCCACTATCGGTGCTTACCCGCCCGACCTTCGCGGCCCCGGGGTACACTTGCAACGTACCCCGGACTCAAGATTGCGCACCTCAGCCGCTCAGCACCTCAACTGCTAGTCGGTGGTGCCCCGCCGCGGTGCTAGCTCACCTCCAACGGCTGGCCTTCCCCGTACGCAGGCGCGTACTGACCGAGCTGCAACACCTGAGCTCGGACAGCTGCCCAGCAGAACCAACCTCGGCGAGGATCAACCTCGCCGGATCGCCGACCAATCAAGGCACGAGCCGCGCAACGACGCCAGGCCCCTTTGCGGCTTCCCCGTGCTCACCTGTGGAATAATTTTTCTTTTTATTTTTTTTTCTTGCCTTTTTCAACGAACATTGACTCTTTTTTTCCCCCTTGTCAAAAAGGCCGCCACTTCTGTTCGTTGCTACGCAACTCCAGGGCTCGTAAGTGCGCTTGATTTCTACCTCGGCGTATCCACTGTGTGCCACTTACGTTTGAAACATCACAAATCTGGCAGGTCAAATTTTCTCTTTTCCCTGTTTCTTTATTCATTCGCATTCCTTCCTTATTTTCATTCGCTTTATTTTATTTCTCTTCTTCTGACGGTAGAATAGTTAGATAGGCAGTATTTTGATTCTGTAGTGTAGCAATCGTGAATAAATGCATGTTTTATAAACTTTATTCCGCCTAAGTCATCTGTGTTTCCGAGTGGATTATTATTCTTTTGTTAGTACAACGAACCACTGAATATCGAGTGTGGCGACTTTAGATTATCAATGACTGATGAAAGAAGGATTTTGGTCGTTGGTTGCTCCTGTTAACAAGCAAATTCAACGTGGTGCCCCAGAGGTTATCGAGGTAACTACAATTTACCTCTGTAACGTCCAGATTATTAATTCGTCCAAAAGACGACCCAATTATCGCTACATAATGGTGCCGGCCGTGTGAGGCTACAAAACATAAGAAGATCCACTCGAAAACACAAGACTTTGGACGTGAAAAGTAAAACGCATTTCACGTAGTGTACCTAATCATTTTTCTCTGTGCAAAAAGGTAAACATTGCTTCTTACATAGAACTGCACTGACTTTCCCCTTCAGCTTTGAATCGAGCGTCTGGTTAGCCGCCATCTTGCGTGTGTTACCACGGAGTGACGTGCTATAAGTAAACGAGAGTAACGGGATTGATTGTTGGAATAAAAGTAAGAGCCGGTCACCGTTTGAAAAAAATAGTGGCTTGTATTTGAAAACGTACGTGATAGAGCTCGAGTTGTGCAACTTTTAAATTTCAGCTGGCTGAATTTGAAGTTGTTTGTCTTTGTATTGTTGTGTTTCCGGAAATTGTGGGAAGTCACGTGACAGCCTACGTGCGTCGCGTTGATCCGACTCGAGTTACGTGCTTCGGAGTAGCTAACCGCGAGCAACGTAAACGACGTCCGAGTCACTTTCCCCGTGTTCCTCCTACACCTAGCTTGTGGGAGAAGTTTGAGTCGTGACTGAGCTTTTGTAGCCGCCGACTCAAAGTTTCAGCTCGTGGCGAGCGGATTAACAGAGCGCTAAGACGTTAGCTGCTTACCTGTACCGTGTACGCATTTCCACAAGGTGGCGCCATAGTCCTTGTGAAGAGCTGTGTGGCTCGTGGAGGCGTGGTTGAGTACCTCCCCCTCCCTTCTCATTGGCGAGTTTGAGCCACGCCTGTAGACGCCCCGAAAGGGAGCGGGTCTCGCAGGTTGTCAGCTGTCAGACAGCGTTTGAGCTGTCAATAGACAACTGACCCCCCCACTGCTGCTTTAACGCCGGTGGTCCTTGCTCCGCGATAATTCTGATTCAATGTCACTTCACATTGCTTTTTGAATTGTTTTCCGTGTCGAGCGTTGTACTTAGTGAGTGTCGTCACCGTTAGTACACAAGGATAATAAAAAATTTATCCACGTCCGATTAAACGCAGTTGTAGGCTTAATTGACTGTTTGCGTTTAAGGATTATAGTAATAGCTGACCGCATTCTAGCCTTTTACGCTGCCTAGCGTGAGAGTAATTACGGGTGCATCAACAAAACATACTGCTGGGTCAAATTAATACAAAGGAACTATTTACACTATTGTGTTTTTCTTTTTTTTCCTCTTTTTTTTCGTATTCCCTTTTATCCAGTTTCATACTAGGCTAACTAGCTATATTCTTGACTTAACATTCCACTTAATTTCAGGTTTTGTGTTTGTTTAGTTGGTTTGGTAGACCTAGTACTATTATTATTATTTTCTTCCCTTTTATTTGTTTTCTTCTAATTTTTATCCATTATTTTTAACTTTGTTGTTTTTGTTTGTTCTTTTGTTTTTGTTTTTCGGTTGTGTCTAGTTAATAAGAAGGTGTGAGTTCGAATGAGCTATTATTAGAGAGGCAGCTCTAATATTTCTGTATAGTTCTGCAGTTTTTGTGTCCCAAAAACCCCGTCCACAGGACATTTGCATGAAACTGTACGGACACTGTAACCAGTCATTTGACTAAGACTATTAACCCCTTTTAAGTTTATTTCCCCCTTTTTCTGTTTTATTGTTTATTTAATTTAATTTTAATTTCAACTTTTAACTCGACTTCCAAAAAAAAAAAATTTTTTGTTTGAATTTTTTTTTTTTTGATTTAGCTTTTGGGATTGACCGCTGTAACATTTTAGAGTTACCCTGTCCCTCGTTTAAGCTATTCTTTGCTGAGTGAGTCAAGTTGAAGTTAGTATTATTATTATTTTATTTTATTTTATTTTATTTTGCTTTATTTATTATTTTATTTTTTGTTGCCGTTTGTTTTTGTTTGTTTTGATAACTGGAATTGATTTCTCCCAACTATAGTGTAAGCTGTGGGTTGCATAGCCCACTACAAATCTTTTGCTTTTGTGGCAATTCCCCTTTTGATAATTTGAACCCAGTGTGTATTGTTGACGATAATACTTGATAGCGGTAGTTAGCTAACTGCGTACGCTGATTAACTAACTATTAAACGCTAGTACAAGTGTGATCGTTTAAAAAGCTATTGACAATATGGCATCACTCCGAGAGACTCCCAGCCCCTGTGAGAACCTAGATACCTTGGCTCAACTGGTGCAGAAGCTGACCAAGGACTTCTTACCTGGATACGCTGAGTCTATTAGGGATGCGGATGTCAATACGCTAAATGATAACCTCGCGCAGCTCATGAGTGACGCTGAGACCAAAGCCCCAAAGGACAAGTCACTCATTCGAATGCTCGGATGTCTGACTTTGAACCTTGCCGCACACTTGAAGCTGAGCGATGCCGAGGACTGTCAAGTGAAACACCAACTTGACATGGCACAACAGCAGAGCCGTGATGCCACGGCACAGCTTGAAGCCGCCCACGACCGAGTGAAGGTCGTGGAGACCCAGCTGGATGACGTTAAAGCGCAGCTGGATGAGGCAGAAGCCCGCGCAGATGCGGCGCTAGCCGAAAATCTGGGCAGTGATGCAGATGAGTCTGCTTTCACTCCCGACTCCCATCAAAAGATTGGTGAGTTAACCCAAGCTCTCGCGACCGTCGAAGAGACAAATCGAGAGCAAGAAAAACTGCTGAGATCCGCGGCAAATGAAATTCACAAACTAAAAGCAGAGGTGACTGACTTGACTGAACGACCGTCAAAAGACCAACTTCGGCTAGCAGAAGCTAATTACTTTCGGGTTAGTTCGTCGCTAGCTCAGTCAACCGATGAAGTGAAGCGCCTCCAAGTTCAGGTACAGACCTTTAGGGAGGAACGTAATGCCGAAGTGGACCGCTCATATGACCTGCGAACTAAATTAGCATTGACTGAAGCCGAGGTTACCCGCCTCCGACAATGCCAGCAGGAATATGAGACAGAGTTAGCTCATATTAAACATGAGTTACAACGCGCGCAGCAGTTGCATGAGGTCTCCCGAGGAGCCTCCCGGCCGGGAGCTCCACCCCCACACAGACCTCCTGATCCCAGAGCCACAGCACCACAGCTCAAACTGCCACCTGAGTCCGGAACCGCCTGGAGGACGCCGCCAGTGACCACCGCCGCTTTAGGCCTGGCACCTCCAATGGCCGCCTCCCCACACGCTTTCGGGCCATCAGGTGATGACAGTTTCCAACGTGGACCCATGTCGACTCCCCCGTTGGAGGGACAAATGGGCGTGGCCTGGAAAGATTTGGACAAGCTGGCTCGAAATATAACCAAATTCGAACCGAAACCAGGGGGGTCCCACAACACAACAGAGTACTTGAAAGACCTCAACTATCATCTCCAGCGGGTCCCAATGGCAACCGTGGAAGATAAGTTGTACTTGATCAAAATGACGTCCAGCCGAGCAGTCAACAGACTGCTGGAACGGCAGCCCGCTGATGTGTTGTCTGACCCTTTGGCACTGCACCAAGCCATCTCACGCGAGTTTGACGGTTCTCCTGGGTTGTCGGGCATGGAAGTCGCCATGTTCGTCAAACAGGGAAAGCAGGAGGCTCCTCAGGCTTTCTATAGTCGTCTTCGCGATGCCTATTTTGGGACTCGTAACGAGCCCAACATGGAGGAAGATTCTGGTTTTAAAACGTTGTTTGTCCGAAACCTCCAACAAAACCTTAACCACTACTTGGGACTGGCTTTGTGTCCTGAGACACTGAATAGCTCGCAGCTACGTGACTTAGCAGCTAGGGGCTATGCAAAGCTAAAATTATCCGCCCCCAAGGCAGGCGACGCAGGAATTTATAAAGTGGACGTGGGTCCTCCTTCAGAGCTGGAGGGAGCTTGCTCCTTTGCTCCGAGGGAAGACCAGACTAAATCCAAAAAGTCAAAACAGTCCCGCGCCCCGCGAAACCGGAAACCGCGCTCCAAAACCGACTACTCGCGTGACGAGAAAGCGGACGGAGAAAAGCAAGCTGACGACCGCCGGCGCTCCAAAGTTGCTAAAGGAAAGCCCGATTCGCGCTATCATCCAAAACGTGATAAAGTCGAACGCGCGCCAGCAACCGATTCCTGCCGCGAGTCTCGGAACCGCCAAGCCGACTCCGAGACTGACCACCACGCAGTTGCCAGCGGCATATTGAAGGCACTCCTGAAATTGTCAAAAGACTCGTCAAAAGACCCGCCTTTATGACTAACCGACGGCCGGATGCCCACTGAAGTGACCCACCAGCAGAGGTCACCAGAGGGGCCTCCAGTAGCCGACACTCAGACACCTACTAAACTGCCTTCTGACTCAACAATATTGGTACTGCAGGCTGATCCAAATACAGCAGACCCGCATGTATCGCGATCAACCGATGACGTGAGACCGTTCCAACAGCTTTTAGGTGACCTCACCACCAGGGGGATGGCTCGTAAATTCTATCTGAGCGTCACCCTGGAGCGAGCTCTAACCTACGAAGCCCTTGTAGATCCCGCCGCGGACATCACGGTGATGTCCAACACGGTGTTCGAACAACTCCGCGCCGCGTCACAAGCTAACAGTCGACCGCTCCGCCTACGGCGGTGCCCACTCACCGTTAGCGCTTTCTCACCTACTAACACAAAGCTGGAATCTGTCGCGATGGTACACTGGTCCATTGGCCCCATGGAATTCATTCATCCAGTCTATGTGGGACCCATTGAGTCAGTCCCCCTTCTTATTGGCCAAGACCTGTTGTTCCGCTTCCAACCCATCATAGACTACCAGAGACTCCAGATTTGGGCCCAGGTGCGGCAGGCCCTGCCGACATTTCCTTCGGGCCCTGACCAGGCTCAGCTCTGCACTGTGACTCGGGCGCAGCCACCCCACGGGGAAGCAGACGCCCCCACAGAAACCTGGGACACGACACAGTCCAAGGCAGGACCCCTCGCGTCCCCGACAAAGGACCGGCTGAGAAGCCACGACACCTTTCTTTGTGACCTTGACCCACCCCCACCTGATGCAGGGTACGCCCCACGCATCATCGGAGGTGTCCACGTGCAAGGTGCACCTGTTCTTGACGCCGTCCTCGCCTTGTGGGCTGACAAATCAGCCATTTCTGCAGCATTCGCTGACAACTTGCGAGATCTCGACCCGAACATTCTTTTCGTCTCCAAGTCTTGCCGGTTTCCGTTGAACACGGAACCTCCTCTTACAATAACTGCAGTGGGCGTGTGCGCCTTAAACCTTCAGTGGAAGCAGCACTCACTGACCCACTACTTCTTGGTTGTCCCGGACGCGCCTCACACCCTTTTTGTGGGTGCAGATTTGCTTGTTCGTCTTGCCGTCCATGTGGACACCATCAACAACGTGCTTTGGTCCCTCACCAACTCGGAACCTCTAGCTTGTGTTCCCAGTCTTCCAAACATGAAGTCCGGACAGACCATCCCAGATGCTTGCGAAGTCTTAAACGAGGATGAAGTGATCGCTCCGGCGACCACGATCAACATTCCGGTTCGCTTGGTGGCACGAGCTAACCAGGTCTTGAATGCTCGCTCCGCTTTCTTTCAACCTTCATCGGAATTCATGAACCTGTCGTTACTCTTGGAGGCCACGCCCATCGTGGACGCCTCTCTCACCACTCTGATCTTGGTTCACAACCCCCTTTCGTACGATGTTCGCATACCAAAAGCGACCCGTCTGGGCCTGCTCATCCGTTCCGACTTCCACGACTTCACTCTAACGGTGCCTGTGGTTGGACACATCCCATCGGACTTGTTCTTGACTGAAGACACCGGTGGCCGAAGACTCACCAGGCCATCTCAGCTTGTTACGGTCAACCCTGCCGGTCCCACCAACGATGAAGACATCGTCCGGGTGGACCTGGGGACAGACCAACAACTGGTGATTTATGCCTTGAGCGCGTTGCCTCCAACGCCCTCGAGCATTCCCTCTGGAAACCCAGAGAAACCTCAACCAACCACGACTCCAAATGGGGACCTTCAACCGTACCCAGAGTTCGAGGAGCACCTCCAAGAAGTTCTGCACCGCGCCGACGCGCTCCGGTCCGAACAGGACCGCGAACGTTTGCGCACCGTGTTAATGAAATACACACCGTCTTTTGCCAAGGACTCCTTGGATTGCGGGTTGACGGCACTACATGTAGTCCGCATCCCGACTCAGCCCGGCGCTCCTCCAACTTTCGTGCGCCAGTACAAGATTCCGATAGCTTCTTACGAACCAGTACAGAAGACTATCGACGCCATGCTGGAAAAGGGCATCATTCGCCCCTGTAACAGCACCTATTCGGCTCCATTGTGGCCAGTCTTGAAGCCAAACGGTACATGGAGACCAACCATTGACTATCGCAAACTGAACCAACAGGTTCCTCTTTCGCGATGGCCCATGACACAACTTGAACAGGAACTTCCCAAGGTTCGAGATGCCAAATTCTTCACCACCATCGATGTGGCTTCGGGGTTCTGGACGATCCCCGTAGATCCCAGGGATCAATACAAGTTGGCATTCACCTTTGGCAACAAACAGTATACTTTCAACCGGTGTCCATTCGGCTACGCCAACTCGCCAGCCGAATTTAACATCTTCCTCAACAAGGCGTGCCCTGATGCCGCCGCCAGGGGCAACCTCATTTATGTCGATGACATTATGATGAGGAGCTCCTCTTTGGATGACCATTTGATGGAAATCGACCACGTTCTTGGACAGCTGTCTTCTGCAGGTGCCAAACTGTCCCTCCTGAAAGGTCAGTGGTGTCGCACGAAGGTCAACTACGTGGGGATCTTGGTTGGGCCGAACGGGATTGAACCACAATCCAGCCGTATTCAAGGCCTTCTTGACATCAAAACCCCCACCGATGTGTCAAAATTGCGCAGCTTCCTTGGCGTGTGCAACTATTCGCGCCAGTTCATTGAACACTTTGCTGACATAGCACGCCCTCTTACTAACCTGCTGAAGAAAGACACGCCCTTCGATTGGGGTGACGAACAAAACAACGCGATGAATATGCTAAAACAAAAGCTGGGCTCCGCTCCCTGTCTCGCGTACCCCGATAGCAACAAGGAATTTTTCTTGGAAGCAGGATTCTCCGACCATTGTTTGAGTGCGGGTCTATACCAAATGTACGACCAGGATAAACGCGTCGTGGCGTACGCCAGTAAAACGTTGAACGGCCCTGAGTTGAAATACTCCGACTGCGAAAAAGCCCTGCTTTCCACAGTATGGGCAATCAAACATTTCTCAAACTACATTGGATGTCAAAAAGTAACGATTGATACTAACCATCATCCGGTTACTTTTCTTAACAACCAACGCATTCGAGACGGTGTCGTAACGAACGCGCGCATTGCCGGCTGGCTTATGGCGTTACAAAGTTACGATGTTCGAGTCCGGTACGCGAAAAACGCAAAGTTACCGCTGGGTACCGATCTAGCGATTTGCCAGAACTGTGTGTCAACTTCCCCGACCCCGCCGACAGACGTCGCCGTGGCACCGATGCCGGAATTCACGCGTCACCGCTATTTTGAGGAACATGTCTGCAAAGACATGCCTACAGCTTACGTGGATGGCTGCTCTTACCACCACCAAACCCAGCTGCAGGCTGGGGTGGGCATCGCTTGGGTCGACGACACACCGTGCAAACCACTGCTATTCCAATTGGGCCCCCACTCTTCTCAATATGCGGAAATCGCTGGCATCCTGATTACACTCAAATTAGCAGTTGAACACGGTGTCACGGTGCTGGTTATCTGCACTGACTCAAACTATGCCCGCCTCGCCTTCACCTGTCATCTACCGGTGTGGCGTCGAAATGGTTTCCTTACGTCAGCGAAGAAACCCGTTAAACACCGCGACCTCATTTTGACATGCGACCATTTGGTTTCCTCCAATGATATGCATGTCTATTGGAAAAAGGTCCGGGGACACTCAAAAGTCCCAGGACCTGACAAACATTTTAACGACCTAACGGACACGTTAGCCAAACAAGGGGCCCTCAACGGGACTCCTTGGACATTTGATACAGCTTGGCTGCCCACCCAGCCCACCCTGGAGGTCCACGTTCTCACGCGCCGCCGCGCTGCGGCCGGCGCTGAGTCTCGCGACGCCCCCACACGGACCCCTACGGGGCCCGTGGCGTGCGTACCGCCCGTCCGAACCTCCGACTTGGTCGCCCAACAGGCCGGCGACCCCGCGCTTTTCAAAATAATTCAGCACCTTTCTGATCCTGTCGCCAACCCCGTGTCGCCTGACGCGTTGAGTGACGACAGCGACCTCAAAGACTTGCTCTCCGTGCTGCAAAGGCTGCGTCTCGTTAAAGGCCTTCTGGTTTATGACTCCGCGTCTCCGCCTGCCCTGCGGTTGGTGGTTCCACGGAGCCAAAGGGGGGTCTTGCTAACATACGCCCACGACGCGCCTTATGCAGGCCACCGCGGATTCAAGGCCACTGTCACCGCACTACAACAGGTGGCATACTGGCCGCGCATGCATAATGATGTAGCAACCTACATCAAAGGATGCCTGGTTTGCTGCCAGTTTCAGCCAGCAAACCCGAGTCACCGAGCACCACTCCAACAGAAAGGAGTCAACTTCCCATGGTCTGATCTCCAAATTGATTGGGTGGGACCACTGGTCAGATCTCTGAGAGGGAACAAATACTTTCTTACAGTAGTTTGCGCGTTCACCAAGTGGGTAGAATGCCTGCCTGCTCCAAACGACACCGCACACACCACTGCATGCCTGCTGATGAACCACGTGTTCTCCCGTTTTGGGTTGCCCTCACGGGTTAACTCAGACAGGGGAACCCACTTCACAGCCGAGGTGATGCAACAACTTTGGCAAATGCTCGGAATCAAGGCCCAGTTGCATATTAGCCATCACCCGCAGTCATCAGGACAGGTGGAGCGGACTAATCGCACCGTGGTAAATTTGCTGAAAAAGTTTGTTGTTTCCAACCATCGGGACTGGGACACCCGACTCCCACTGATCCTCATGGCAATTCGAGCCACCCCTCACGAATCCACAGGGGTGGCCCCTTTTGAAATGATGACCGGACGGCGAATGACGCTCCCCCTGCACCTGATGTACCAGCCAGGCGAAACAAACCTAGCCACGGCATACACGGCCTCCCAGTACGTGGAGGACTTGCAAGCCCACCTCCGAGCCACGTTTGCATTTGCCCAACAACGGCTTAAGCAAAGTGCAGAAGGTCAGAAAACCTACTACGATAGGAAAGCCTCACAAACCGAGTTTGAAATAGGTGATCGAGTATGGTATTACTTGTTCGCGCAACCAAATGCTAATACTCCGCGTGCCCAGAGGGGCATCGCCCGAAAATTTCTTCCCCGGTGGTCAGGACCACATGAAATCGTCGACAAACTGTCACCCGTCGCCTATCAAATTAGGATGAATAAAGGACGTCAGGGGGACCAACTGAGATGGGTCCACCGAAACCAGATCAAAAGTCACTGCGGGTTTGAACGTCTGAGAACGCGATCGAGCGAATCTCAGGACCAGCATACGTGCGGAACTGACAAAGGGGGGTCACCAGCCGACTCCGAGTCAGCGACCCAACCGCCACCCTCGACAGACGCGCCAAATTCCGCCGACCGACCTCGCTGACTACGATGTTTGAAAGTATCACACGTGCAAAAGGGGGGTCAACACCCCGCTGCACCTACCGAACCCCTCAGTGATACCATACCGAGCGACGCTAATCCCCTTTTCTTTGTTGATTGCGAGAGGTTAGCATACTGTGTTTTGCTACTTATTTGCAGACGCTTGGTGCAACACTTAAGGATACGGTCCTAGCTGTAACACCGATAGCATTATGCAGAACTAGACTAGACAACTACAAAATGATTTGCAACTCAAATTCAAAAGATTATGTACACTCAAGGTGTTATGATACTTATGAATGGTATGCTGCGTGAAATCAGTTTTTGCTAGCCATGAAAAGCTCCCCCGTACTTAAGGCCTTCAAAAGCAGGTCAGAGTACTCTTTTTAAAGCGTTAGTGAGTCTAGCTAATCTAACTAAGCCCCTTTGCCTTCCTTCCCTTAGTCTAGCGCAACTGCCAAGGATACTCTGATTTTTTTTTTTTTTTTTTTTTTTTTTTCCTTCCTTTTGCTCCCTTTTCTCCCCTCCTCCCTTTCTTTCCCTTTTCCCTTCAGTTATTCTTGGATAACGCACGACTTTTTGGGTGTTTAATTACGCCGTAGGAAGACGCGATAGCTAAGTACCTAGCAACGATAGTGTCGCGCTAACCGACCTAAGACTTTTTTTTGACGAACACCCCCAGGGGTGGAGATTTGCACCGACACGCAGGTGCCTGAGACAACCTCCCCGTCTTTATAAGAGAGTTATGGCCTGAGTATAGTCCCGGGTTTTTGAGTTTTAGAAGGCGACAGCCTCTTTTCTCGTTCTCTCTCTCTTTTCTTTAATTTGCTGTTCGTTTCCCCTAGTTACTCATAATATGATACTAGCCTTATAGCCTTAGGAAAAGTTTTCTTCCTTTTCTTTTGTTTGGAATTTCGCGTCTTGCGTCTTTCCCAGGCCCGCGCCTGTTTTGGGACCCGAGTCCCTCAGTTAGCTGACACAGTACCAAGCTAGACACACTGTTAACTGAATACACATAGAGACACATTGAAAACACACAGACGTACCCTGCATACACATAACCAGGCAGAGGTTAGGGAAAAGTGGCACCAGTGGTATGTCTTGAGTGTTGCAGCAGAGCGTGAGTGGGACTCCGGCCGTCTGACCGTGGCCTGGACCCTGGCCACGCATCATCTGGACCCGCCAACCTGGACATCCTGAAGATTCATCCCGCTTGACGAAGGGGGGTCTGTAACAACTATTGCCTAGGTCCATTCCACCCTCTAATTTTTTTTTTAGTTTGCTTCTCTTGAAGCAAATTCTCTGCAGTGCATGAATATGCCAATGCCCAGACAGGATCCAGCCTGGTCAGCTCTACAGGTGGTCCTTGCCACCAACAAAACTCTTTTGAAGCCGCTGACCAGGTGACAAAGGAATTTATGCGTCTGCCAAAGGAGTGTATTTCCAGCAGTCTGCTCGGAGCCCGAACAAATGGCTCCAATGGTTTGGAATACACAAATGACCGATCAAAGGAATGTTCATGACTTCTTATCAATCACAAAAGGATACTCTGGCGCCTCGCCCTTCCTGGAACGTCTAGATGGAGCAACAACACCTCCAAGTGGCGAAACTTGGAACTATCCTTAGTGACAATTCACATAAGTAACCGCATTTTACACATTTATATCATGATAATTCTTGACAGACAACTGAACTACGAATGATTCATGTTATATCTTGTGTGTATGAACATCCTATTTCATGTGTACTCCATAAAGAATGAAAGATAATCAATGTCTCTCAGTTCAGTCAGATTAGACAAGTAGAAGTTACCTCACAAGTTAGTTTATGATGCATTAATTACAATGTGTGTTAAACGGGTTGTGTGGGAAAACTGATTTGCCAGACTGACCAAATTTAATGCCAAATTATTAATCTTTTTAATAATTTTCCTCTGAGAGTCTGCGCGAGCGAACAGAAGGGTGTGCCTTCACCTGCTCGCCCCACCCAGAGACTATAAAAACACGAGCAGACCACTGCCCGCTCTCTTCTTTTTTGCCCTCCTGCTCTCACAAGCCTCTTCCAAAAACTCTGGCCCGACTTGCAAGTGGGCCAGCCAGGCTGCTCGAACTCTCTTGTCTAAGAAACTTGCAAACCACGTGGCTTTTTCTTTCCTGGCAGGATCCGTTAACGAGATCGGATCCTCGCGCCACGCCACGCCAAAGCAAGTGCAAACTGCAACGCTGACTAAAGACTCTTTTTGTTTTTTTGTTTATTTTTTTTTTTTGTTCCACTATCGGTGCTTACCCGCCCGACCTTCGCGGCCCCGGGGTACACTTGCAACGTACCCCGGACTCAAGATTGCGCACCTCAGCCGCTCAGCACCTCAACTGCTAGTCGGTGGTGCCCCGCCGCGGTGCTAGCTCACCTCCAACGGCTGGCCTTCCCCGTACGCAGGCGCGTACTGACCGAGCTGCAACACCTGAGCTCGGACAGCTGCCCAGCAGAACCAACCTCGGCGAGGATCAACCTCGCCGGATCGCCGACCAATCAAGGCACGAGCCGCGCAACGACGCCAGGCCCCTTTGCGGCTTCCCCGTGCTCACCTGTGGAATAATTTTTCTTTTTATTTTTTTTTCTTGCCTTTTTCAACGAACATTGACTCTTTTTTTCCCCCTTGTCAAAAAGGCCGCCACTTCTGTTCGTTGCTACGCAACTCCAGGGCTCGTAAGTGCGCTTGATTTCTACCTCGGCGTATCCACTGTGTGCCACTTACGTTTGAAACATCACAAATCTGGCAGGTCAAATTTTCTCTTTTCCCTGTTTCTTTATTCATTCGCATTCCTTCCTTATTTTCATTCGCTTATTTTATTTCTCTTCTTCTGACGGTAGAATAGTTAGATAGGCAGTATTTTGATTCTGTAGTGTAGCAATCGTGAATAAATGCATGTTTTATAAACTTTATTCCGCCTAAGTCATCTGTGTTTCCGAGTGGATTATTATTCTTTTGTTAGTACAACGAACCACTGAATATCGAGTGTGGCGACTTTAGATTATCAATGACTGATGAAAGAAGGATTTTGGTCGTTGGTTGCTCCTGTTAACAAGCAAATTCAACGTGGTGCCCCAGAGGTTATCGAGGTAACTACAATTTACCTCTGTAACGTCCAGATTATTAATTCGTCCAAAAGACGACCCAATTATCGCTACACTGTATATTATTTGGACTCGTGTTTATCTCGCTTGTGTCAGCCCGGGGTTAGACGCGACGGCGGCAGGGGGGGGGGGGGGGGGGGGGGAATCACAATGTCAGAATCTGTCCATTTTTATATCATGACACGGGTGCTCCTGTTCTGTTTAGCGGGTTGGTATGTTATTAAGCCTGACATAACAAGGGTTAATAGAATTCTGCAGGGGTCTAAAATCGGCAGAGGAGTAATAATCCCCCTCAAATGAAAAGAAAGAAACAGTGGGAATAATACTTAAGGCTTCAGCAGTCCCCCGGCGCGATTGAATATGATGCACAGCGAGGAATGCAAAGAAAATTACGGGTATTATCTCCTCCAGCTTGATTTGTACTTTGCTCCCTATGAATAACGTATCCATAAACGATCCCCCTTTTTTCGCAGGCTTTTCCCGTCGGTGATTCCAGGTAATAGCGCCACTTTGTTTATGCTGATGGGCTATTTTCGACGCTAAGAGCTAACGCAACAAGGCCAGGAGGGCTGGGCCGCATGGAAAAAAAAAAAAAAAAAAAAAAAAAGCTGTTGGGCATCAGTTAATGGAAAACCGTAAATTCCGAGCGTCCATTTTAAAGGCGGCACCGGGAGAAGGCTTTATTTATTTATCTATGTATTCATTCATTTTTTTTTTTCCCCCCTCAACTTCCAATTTTCCTCTACAGTGGTTTTACTAAGATTGTGAACGCAAGCAAAAGCGCACATCAGTCAACACAGCTGGATTTATTCAGTTTTTTACAAAGCTGAGCGATAACCAAATGTAGAGCATGGTTTAAAGTTGTTTTTTTTTTTTTTTTTACACTTCTTCTTCAGAATCAAAACGCCCCCCCAAAAAATGAGTACAAAATAGCTTTTTTTTTTTTTTTTTTATATATCTCACATCAAGCTTATTACACATTTGTATGTCGGCGTCAGGCGTGACTGTGACATCACGTCAACCTTTATCGCCGCATAGTGACAGGCAGCGAAGAGAAAAAAAAAAAAAGCTTAGCCTGTCTCAAAGCCATCTATTCTCCTCGGAAATCTCATTTAGATACATTCCCGCTCGTGAACATGTGTCATCGCTTTAATAAGAAAAGGGATATTCCGTCGGCTGCGGCGCCTGATTACTCACAAGCGTCGTTTTCCGAGCGCAATTTGAATTTGTGTCGCTCGCTTTTGCCGTCAAAGATCCTTCCACAGATGGATATGAAAAGTCTACACACCCGTTCACCACTTCCATGTTGAATGGGAGTCAGCCATCGAGTAACTGACTAGCCTCAAATAAAGTTCCGATGTTCTAGTAGGCTTTTCCTGACATTCTTTCGTTTTTGACAGTTTTGTGGCAATTTTCTTGTTGGAATTTTGTTATGTTTGATGAACCAAGTTGAACTTGAACTGAAACAGAGGCCTTAAGAATTAAGAACAATTTCAAATACTTAACACAAAGCTTTTAGGGCTTTTACTCAGGGAAAAAAAAAAACACAATGATAAGCCTACTAGAACAACCAAACTATTGCACTTTAAATTCCGGATGTTCAATACCACTTTTTTTCAGACCGATACCGGTACTCAGACCCTCAGTACTCACCGACACCGATACCAAGTGCCCATAGCAGTAGTACATTTTGATAAATATAAAAAAAATCACAAAAAAATATTTTTAAACAAAAATATTTACTTTAATTTTGACAAAAAAACAGCACAGTCACTCTTCAATAGTGTTCAAAATAAAACACAAAAATGCCCTTTTAGTTTAGGATTCACAATTTTGAAGTATTTCCAAACCTTGTGAAGTTTTGGTGGGTTCATTGTTGTCAAAACAGGAAGTGATCCTCATGATTTGCCATGATGTTAAACTGCTGCAGGGTACTGCTGCCCCCCCCCCCCCCCCCCCCCCCCCCCGCGCTTGTACTCGTTGCCGTCACGAGTACTCGAGTACTTGAAAAAAGACTGGTATCGGTACCCGCCCATCCCTACTTTAAATGTTGGCAGGCGCGTGCTGATGCTCATTTTACATAAGCTTCAATGGGTGTGGCTAGTTATGAGGGTGTGCACACTTGTGCAACCACATTATCTCAGCTGTTTATTTTGCTCTTCCTCTCAACTTTTGTTTTCCCTCAACGGAG